>NC_135531.1:249699729-249907941 GCF_045843805.1 Urocitellus parryii
TTTGGTCAGTTGAACTTGATACCAATGCCAAGAGTAACTTACTCAATCCCAACAACTGTGTAGCCACTCAGGCTCCAGGCTCTTCTTCCACACAGCTTTAATGAGTGATTCTAGAGTAAATTAACTGAGATAATAGTGAGTTTTGTGGTTACCTGGTCTTGTTAATATTTTCAAAAACCCTTCAAGGTAGGTACTAGATAGGGTGATATCATCCAAACCACAGCACTTTGGAGAACATGACATAAATGCAAAGACAATGAGTATAAATGGGGATTGATCCGGGCAAAGCAGACTGTGTGGCCACCTAGTGTTAGGGTCTTCATGTCACAGATGAGGTCAACAATGCCTGAAGAATAAAAATCAGTTCAATGCTGAGAAGCAGCGGAGCTATTCAATCCCAGGGACATACAGCATCAATGTGCACATTTCTTTACACACTGCATTGAATTCTTGGGTTCACTTTCTTGGACAGTGGTTTCCATAGATTTACTAAATATTTGGGAAATTGTAAATAAAATGTTGACACTTGGAACAAAGGAAGTACTTTTTTGGCTGAACTAGGTGGGTGGGATTTGCATTTTGTCTGGCCACCCTCTGACCTACTCTTTCACCTCATGAAAGGTGGCCCCAAGGTTCTATCTTAGCAGCATTTCCATAAGGTACAACAGGCCCTGACCCTTTTCCAGATTGGAGACATACCACAAGGGAGATACCGGAGGGAGGCAGAGATTACGGAGACCCGTGTAGGAAGTACTGCGTTTGGAAGTCCTCACATTCCAATCCTCTGTTGCTCTTCTTTTGCCACCTGTAGAATGCCTGACAGACCTCCATGGGATGCCTGAAACCCATCATCAGCCAGAGTTATAATGGCACCTGGAAAGGGTGGGTGAATACCAGATGTGGCCAAAGCCACACAGCTCCTGGGGGTCACTTGGCTAAAGCACCGTTCAGTACAGGGCAGGTCTTCCCAATTGTCAAGGAGCAGACAGATTACCTGGGCACCTTGTTAAAATGCAGATTCTGCTCAGTGGGTCTTGGATAGGCCTCAGAGTCTGCATTTCTATCAAGTTCCCATGTAACTTCTGTGCTGCTTGACCATGCTTTAAGCAGCAAGAGAGTGAAGGACAAATATAGATCAATAAGGTACCTTGCAACCAGATCCTATTGGACAGAAATATCTGGTTTACCTGGAGAAGTAGATCAGAGGCACTAAATGTCATTCTTATTTGAATGTAACTTCATATGTAGCTGGTTATTAACCAAGGAAAGTAGAGCCTATGCCATCCAGTTCACTTTTAGAAAGTTGCAGGAAAAGAAAATAGCAATCAGTTAATGGGGGCTCTTGCTGGAGAAACTGTTATATTTGATCAAGTCTTGAAAAGCATCTTTGGTGAAGGCTACAGATACTTGCCACTTTCCACATAGTCAATTCAAGCACTCTTGGGGAAAACTGGCTAAGTATTATCTGGACGGTAGTTTTTGTTCTCTTTATATGAGAACATGATCCAGAAAATGAAGGAGCAGAGGTTCTGCAAAGCCTCTTATTAGTGCTGTTGGAAAGTGACTTTGAAGTTCCATGAGAAAACCTTGTGATGCAGCAATGGACGGAACAGGCTTGAGTGACAGGATCACGTGATCTATCAAAGTTTTCACTTGGGTTCTCTGAAACTTAAATATATATGTGTATATATATGCCATGGCCATAGCTCCACCCTCAGCCCAATTCCCCAGGGATGGCAACAGGAAGACATGAGATCCTTTGACAGACTTTGCTTGGCAGTCCTGAATTTGAACTTCCACCACAGACATCTACCTTAATCATTTTTCCTTTTTTTTTTTTTTTTCTTTAAAAGGATCCACCAAAGCAGTGACTTGCCCTCCTCAGGGGAAGTCAGATAGGCAGTCATACTTCTTGAGCATATGTCAGAACCTGCTTGGGAAATATGCTTTTCGTTCATTCAGCAAAATAATATTCCAATAATAAGGAAGAGTATGACAGTCAAAAAATGGCTGTTTTCTCATGCTTTGCTTCTTTTGTCCAGTTATTTATTTTTCCTTTAAAAATATTGCTCTTCTGCTGGTCAGTGAAGCTTTTTGGCAAAGCATTAGTCTCTCTGCCACTGGATATTTTACGTAAGAGATATCTAATGCTGCCCTAAAATTAGTTTCTTTTAGAACATAAAAGGATCTTTGGAAAGTGGTACTCGGTGGTTTACATTTTTTATTTTGTCTATTCTTGTTTATTTTACTTCATTTTCGTTGAAAGGTTTTCACTAGGAAAAAAAATGTTTATCCTGACAGGAATGTAGGTAATATTGAGATGAGTCCCCAAATTTCCTACATACAATGCCTTATTATATATAAACCAGTCACAAGTTCCCACCTGCCATGTTAATAGTCCTGTGCATAGGGTGGACAGCTCAGGATAGAAGGATTTTTGTAAAATCTGAAGTGCCAGCCAGCATGGATTTAGCATTTATGCTTTTCAGTCCTAGTATTTAATAAGACATATGTACCACATATGTACCACAGTTCAAGCTGATCGCATGGAGCAAATAAGGAACATGTTGAGTAGGGCTGCTAGTGTTTCCCCTGCCAGGGAACAGGATGGTTCCAAAGCAGAAAGCAGGGAGTTGAAGGTGAAGATTCCCACCTAGAGAAGATGGGAAAATTCAGGAGAGGGAGTTAGGACAACTCACTCCAGTGCTGTTGGAATTCATTTCGCTTTCTCCTTTTCTTCATGTTGACTCTCTTCATTCTACTGCAGAAAATACCAAAGTCAATGACTTTGAAAATACCAAAGTCAAAGTCAAGATTCCAATAGCAATTTCCCAAAATCTTGAATCCAAAAGTAAAATCATGAGAAAGCATTAAAATCCAGATTTTGACAACTCCTCTCACTAACTCAAAATGCTCATTTCCAAGCTTCATTCTTTGAATGAATATTTATTGAGTGCTTGTTATGTGCTAGGCGTTGTTCTTAATGGAGAAACAGCAGTAAGCCAAGAACCCAGCCCACATGTTTTGCTTCCGTCCACTTGCAGTTGTTTTGCATTGCCACCTCATTTCCCGTCCTTTCCTCCTCTTCCTTCCAAGACACACCTTTTAATTGTCTTTCAGTCCTGTCCTCTCCTGTCTCCCCTGAAACCGCCCCATCAATCATCCCTTCCCTCTGCATCTTTCCCTTAATTCATTAACATCCTTTTATCAATATGCTCCATTTGCCCTAACCTATTTTACAAAATTAAAGAACAACAAAAAAGAGAAGCCTGCTCTCACCCATGCTGTACCCACCCTTGCACTGAGCTATAGTTTCATTTTTGTCTTTCTGCTTCCTCTCCCCGCCTCACTTTGCAAGGTGAGTCTGACTTGGGCACTCAGCACCCTGATTTCTTAATCCATCCCAAATGGCTGCCTCTCCACAGTACTCTAATGCCGTGCTCTTGTTAAAGAAGTAAAATGATTTCCACTAAGCTGTTTCTTATTATGTAGGCAGTTAAACCTATTGTATATGTAGTCTAGTTAATTCACAGGGCACCAAATGGATTTCATTTCTGATTAGCTGGGATAAAGACTGCCTGCAGAACTCTTGCCAAGCATTTTGGAGCCAGATCTGAGCCATACAGAAAGAATCATGAGGTAGATTAGCGATGTTTGTGTTGGGTGAATGAGTGTCCAGGGAGAGAGGTGGGAGGCAGTTGGGGACAGGGTTTTACTTATATTATCTCATTTAATTTTCCTCATACCCTGCAAGGGGAAGATTCTCGACCTTTTTCATAACTGAGGAAACTGAGACTCAAATAGGTTATGTGGTTCCCCGAAGTCATGCAGCTGGCAATAAGCAAAGCCTGGACCCATGTATCTGACCCAAATGTGCTTGCCTTTTTCATTCCACCACCCTTCTAACCACTTTCAAAATAGAGGTGGTGCACTCAAGAGAAGCAGCAGAACTTGACAATCAGGATTATTGCTCCTAGTTAACTTTTTTTTTTCCCCATGTCCTCATTACACCGTCAACCCTTCTTTTTGTGGCCAATGGAAGTTAATGCTCTTTTAGCAAAATACAGAAATAATAATAACTAATAATAAAGTGATAATATTAAGAGCTAACTGCAATAAATAGGACATTTATCAAGCTCTTTTAATATGCCAGACATCATCTAACTACCCCTAATTATGTCTCAACATTCTACAAGGAGACATTGTGACTTTCCCATTTTATTTATTTGTTTTTTTTGTTGTTGTTGTTTTCATTGATTCTTTTTAGTTATATATATATGAACCATTAAGATACATTTTGACATCATCACAAAAGCATGGAATAAGAAGCAAGGAACCGAGTCTTAGTGCAGCCAAATACTTGCCTGAGGTCCACAGATAAAAAGAAGAAAGCCAGGATTCTGGGTGGGACAGCCAAGCCCCTCTAAGGGACCCAACACCTCATCATTACACCGAGCTCCCTCTTTCCAGTGACTAAACAGTAGACAATATTTTAAACTAGCCTAAGCTCTTATACTTAGCATAATTTCAAACTAGTTTAATTCTCTAAGCCTTACATAGCTATCAAATCAAATAACCAAACTTTATGCCTGGATTATGTTACTGTCATTCTCATTAGAAATACATACACAGAACTATAATTCCATGCTCTTCTCTTAATTTTTACTGAGATATAAGAACTTGGTTTATCTAAAGAGTCCCAGAATTTTTTTTTATAAAATGCATATTTCAACTTACTTATTTGACAATGTCCATTTAAATTTCTGCATTATAAATTACTTTTTAGAGAGCCAAGCTATGAAAAATTTCTTTTCCTAGTGATCTGCTATTCTTTATATTTTGTTGTTTAATAAATATTAAGTACTTTCTTTTTATTTCTTTGCCTTGGCCACCAGGAAGCTTGAAGTTAATTTTATGCTTAATTTAGTTTTATTATGCATAAATCCTTAGTCTTTTAAGATTCACTCTATTTCATTTCTTGGTTCTCATCGGTTACTCTTATTTTAATGTCTTGATTATTGCATCTGTATCTGTTGGGAATCATTTTGTAAACAGGCTCATTTGAGGCTCCTTATAAGTGAAACTAAATTAAATGTTTGTATTTAAATGAATCTCTCATGAGTTAAATTTCTCAGCAGATGAAAAAGATCCTTTCCACAGCAAAGGACCATGCATTTGAATACAATTACTTGACCTGTTCATTTTCTTTTCTCAAGAATAATTGATCACCAAAATTTTAACTCCTTTTTAGATGTTGAAGCAACCACAAATTTATTTTTAAAAAGTTGGAAGCACAATACAGATGATTTTATTTCTGCAGAATCATTTGAGAATGAATTGCCCTATTGCCCCTGAGCACATTAGTGCTTAGTATCACTCAATACACAATATAACCATAAAAATCCATGGTATGTTACGAATGTCTAACCATCGGACCCTATCTGTGACTTGCCAGTTGTCCCAGTCAAGTCTTATATAGCAAAAAGATCCAACACAGAATCTTACTTTGGATTTAATTGTCCTGTCTCTGAGGTGTATTTCAGTTGGGATCAGGTCTTCCATCTCTCCTAGACATCTACAACTTGGACTACAACTTGTGAAGATCATGGCCAGGTATCTTGTGAATGTCTCCTAATTTCAGTTTGTCTGATGTTTCTTCATGATTAAATCAAGGTTATGCATTTCTGTCAGCACATTACAAAAGTGACTTCATGTTCCTTTCATTGCATCCAATTGGGTGACACATGATTACAGTGTGTCCCACCTGATTAAGACGGTATCTACTAGGCTTCCCTGCTGTGAGGCTGTTTCTCTCCTTTTGTAATTAATACCTATTGCATGGAGAGACACTTTGAAACTATGTAAATATATGTCTCTCATAAAACTTCCTATTTATTTAGAGTAGTATGGACTCATGGTTTCCTATATTATTCAGTGAGTGATAATTTATTTACTTACTTTTTTTTGGTGCAGATGATTGAACTCAGGGCCTTGTGTATTCTAGGCAAATGCTGTATTACTGATCCACATCCCCAGCTCACATTATTCATTTACTATTATTTACTATCATTTATTTTTAGGCTTGAGTCATCACAATGGATGACTCCAGGACTAGGACAGGAAAAGTAAAAGGTGAATTGTGCCATAATACAAGGAAGAGTCCTAAGAAGGACAAGGACATGTCAAAAGGACACAGAATGGGTGCAAGGGGCTCCAACTGGCCAAACTAGTCAGGAATTTTTGCTTTTTGTTTAAAAGACCAATTCTCCTGTACTGCAGTCATTTTTATTACTCTTCTTTGGACACTCTTTTGCTGCACTCCTCCAAACTCCAGCAGGAGTCCCAAGATACCACCAGCAGGAGACTGCTTCCTGATCTTTGCTTCTCCTAGTCCTCTCATGAACTCACAGCATCCTATTTCTCAAATTCACTCTACTCTGCTGTTGACCTGTGGCCTATTTTGCTTTTTCTCTGAAATTCAACTGAGATGTGAAGCCAGGATATCAGCAAAAAGCCCTTCCTACTTTTACACTCTCCCTAGTTGCAGAGGAAAAATCATAAAAACTGCAGAGGGAACAGATGACCCAGAGTCTCCAAGGCCAACACATTCTCTCCATGACAGGTCTACACAAGAAGTCAACTCAGAACCAGAAGTTTTCCTAAGGGCATAGAATTCAGAAGGGGGATTTGATGAGCTGGCTTTTCAATGCAATATTCCAGCTAGGCTCACATCCATCTCCTACCAACCACATTGGAAAATACCTGAGTTTCACAGGAGTTCCCTTGCATGCTAACACTGGCCTCTGTTTCTTTCTGTCTCTCAATCTCATAAGGCTTCCCCAATTTTTCTTCTGACTAATATGTTATCATAGAGATAAATCTCATAATTAATGTTTTAATGTATTAATCAGAACTCCTCTTCTGATTAATATGTTAACAGAAATACCTGTCTGACAGGTATACAAATAGTGTGCAACTTTTTTAATCATATAAGTCAAGACTAATTTCTCTACAAGAAAAATGGTAAAAGAGGACTTGTTGTACTCAGAAAATATAATCTGTACTATCCACATATAACACTAATATCATAGAATATATACAATTCATACAGATATAATAACCTTGTAGAATGAATGAATAATGTGGGTTGGAAGAAGAGGAGTTGGAGTATCTGGAAAGGAAGGAAGGCAGTAAGAAGGGAAATAGGAAAGAAGAGAGGAAGAAAAGAAGGAAGGTCATGGAGAGTTTATGGAAAAAAGATGTCTCACTTATTAGCTGATCAAGTCAGAAATAAGAAGTCAGTTCTTCAAAACTATTATCAAGTATTTATATGAGAAACTTTGTCCAAGTGATCCCGGCTTGCAATTTAAAAGAAAAAAATCACCAAAATGTTTGTGACTAGTGGAAATTTTGACTAGGAGCAGAAAATGAAAGAAAACACTTCAAAATTGAGAGCAATTTTAAAATCACATAGGAAGGTGAAACTCACACTGTAGGGAAATTTTGGTGATGTACAGTATAAAAATGTTGCTAAAAAGAGTCCCTCTAATCAAATGACAGCATCATTTAATTATGAACCTTTCAGCTCTACATCTGCCCAACATGGCTTGTCAAGCAAAATGCCACTTGTGTCACAAGTGTGTGTGGGTCTGGGATCTCAAAGTACCACAGCAAGAAGTGGAAGAGGAGCGATCACCGTCATCTAAGTGCTGGATCTCATGAAATGTGTCATCTGAGTTTATTTAGCCTTATTTCCTGACAAATGCATACTCAGTGCCACTGTACCTTACCACCAACCAACAAGATAGTGTAAAAAAGAAAACTATTCTGGATTTTCCTTCTTTTCCAAGTTGCAAATGTTTTAAATGTTTTGGGAGTATTTTAAAAATATGGATGTATCATGGAGTAGATGCTTCAAAATTTTACTTTTGCTTAAAGTTAAAAGTGGAGCCTCTTGTTGAAATCATGCATGTGAGGTGGACCATATGCCTCACAGCAGGATCATGTCTCTTGTTGTCTGCTCTAGGCACTTGGTGAATCCTTGAGAAGCACCATACTCTGTTTGTGATGTAAGTTAACTCTGAAGACGGTCTGATTTCTCTCATTTTCATTTCTTAGAGAAAGCTCTGCTGCTAATCCGTGTCCTGACTACAGAGAGTGTTTTGTCTTGTCGGTGCTAAGAAGTTCACTTAGACTGGGAGAAGGGAGAAATTGACATTTATCCTTATTTTGTTTGTGGAGCTGCCTCTTCTGAGATTAAAATTGACTGTCTGACAGGTGCTCACAAGGCAAGTGGCAGATACCATATCACTCCGTGGTAAATTTTTAATGAAAGTGCTGAGACTGAACTTTTGTGCCCATTGCCTAGCAAATATTTAATAAATAACAATTTGGGTGCCAGCAAGTATATCGAAAAAAAATGAGTACTCTCATCCCGTGTTGGTCCCAATTTATTCAAATGGGTTAGCCTTTCTTGAAAGTTACATCAAACATCCTCACACTGTGCGTATAATCTGAGTCAGTAATACTACTATTAGGCATTCTTCCTGACTCACCCCCAGGTTGGGGGAAGAGGTACCAAGGTGGTCAGGGAAAGCAAGAAACCAGGCAGATAAGTCCTACCAACAGAAAAAGGCATAATAGGTGACAACTGTGGGTTTTACAGAGAAAGCAGCAGGACTGGCATACTGTGTCTGGGCCACACAGGTGGTACCACTCAGAAGGGCCACAGCAAGTAATTCTAAGAGATGAAGCTGGGGAGCTAGTCAGGGACCTTGGCCATATGGCAACCCACTGACACTTCCAGTGTCTTTTAGGAATCAGGATCCAACCAAGGGTTTTTAGCAGGGGGGGAAAAAGTCATAGTTAAATCTGGAATTTAGATAGGTCAGTCTGGTGACTGGGTAGATGAAAACAGATGACTAGCACAGAACCAGAAGGCAGGGAGGCTTCTGCAATAACCTAAACAAAAGAGGATGAGGGTCTGTATCAGAAGCCACAGGAATGAGAAGAAGGGGGTAGATCTAAGACATATGGCATGGAAGGTGGATGGCACCTGGTGATGGAATGCTGAGGAAGGGAAAAGGAAAAAGCAATGGCCTACCTTAGGTGATTGGATCCCTATTTCATTCAGTTTTCTTTTTCTCAGAGCCTAGCCCAGAGCCTGGCACATAATAGGTGCTCAATTAGTGGTCATTGAGTTGTGAATTTTTAAGTTTTATTTGTAGAATAATTATATTATATTATTATTTTAATTTTATATCAAAAATTTGTTTTGTACACCACTAGTGTTTGTATACCCCTTTGCAATTAGTAAAGATCTTTCTGGGAAATTACTTAGTTAATTCCATAACAACTCCATGAGCTAGGTATTATTATTGATATTTTCATTTTACAGATGAGAAATCTGAGACTCAGATAAGAATTTTTTTTTTTTTTTTTTTTTTTTTTTTTTTGGTGGTGCTGGGAATTGAACCCAGGAACTTGTTTATGCTAGGCAGGTACTCTACCAACTGAGCCATATCCCCAGCCCTCAGATTAAGAAATCTGATCAAAGTTTCAGTTACTAAATAGCATTGTGAAAATTCAAAAATCAGAATTTCTGACTCTTTTTTTTTTGGGGGGGGGGTGGATACCAGTAATTGAACTCAGAGGCATTCAACCATTGAGCCACATCCCAGCCCATTTTTTATTTTTTATTTTGAGACAGCGTCTTGCTAAGTTGCTGAGGCTGTCTTTAAACTTGAGATCCTCTTGCCTCAGCCTCCCAAGCCACTGGGATTTTGCCACCACACCAGGCAAAATTTCTGACTCTTAAATTTCATACTCTTCGAAATAAAGGTTTTTCAAAATAAATGAAAAAATAAACCATCCCAAATGACAAATCATTGTTCAGTTCATCTCTGATATACTAATGTACATTAGAACAAGTTACCAAAGAGCTGGATATAACAAATCTCCTTGTCACTCTATCCCAGCTAGAGAGAAAGCCACAGACCTCTTATTCTTATTTCTTCTGGCATTAGACTCAGAGACTTGGAAACCCCCTAGAAAAGTTTATAACTGTGGCTCACAGTAGGAACAAGTGAGACTGGACCTGAGGGAAAGAAACTGGCTGGTAAGTCAGTGTCTTGATGGAAATTTGGAACTTGACCCTGAAAGGGTAAAGTTTCTAAGCTGGAAAGCTTGAATGTAAAAGATTAGGTATTATTAAGTTCCTCTGTTACACCCAGATTCCTGAGATAGTTAAGACAACACCCTACTGGCCATTTAGCCTAGGGCCCTGTGCAGTTCCTCACAGGGCCCGGACCAATCAGTTTGAATGTGTAACCCGCTTAAGAATGACCAATCACCGCCGCCCGGCCGGTTCCCGCCAATGAATGTGCCAATCACATCTCAGAGTTGTTGTTCAATTTCCCCGCGCCTCATGATGATTTGTTCTGATGTATGCAAAGCCCACCGCCCTCTCCAAAAAGTGTACTTAAGCTCTGCTTGACCTTTGCTCTGGGCTCTGAGCTGCGCTCCCTTCTTGAGTGGGCACAGAGTCCCAGCGCGCTGGAATGGATCCCCAATAAATCCCCTTTTGCCAATTGCATGGAGTAAGTCTCTTGTGTGTGGTCTCTCCCTCCGACGCTCCGCCGGACCCCCCCTTACAGACCCAAGTCTTACTAGCTCAGATCCCTGCCACCTCTGTATACTGGTAACACCCTCTCCCAAGCTATGAAATCCAGAAAGAGGTCTGCTGTCAGGTGCTGTGTACTAGCCAAGTGAACTTGGGATAGATATATGAAGGTTCTAAGCCTTAATTCCCTCATCTGTGGAATGGTAATTCCTAGATAGTGAAGGCCAAGCTTAGGTCCACCAGGTTCCAGATGAAAACAAACAAAAGCAGCCAGGAATTCAACTCTTTCTGTGAAATGGGGACTGAAGTCCATCCTCACCACAATGGGAGAGCAGCTTGGTTCACTATGAAAAAATAACAGCTAAGGCAGAGATTCCTGACTGACCAATCCTGAGTTTGAGGGAAACTGCAATTGCTGCCTAGAAACTAGGAAATGGTCCAACCAGAAGCACTATCCCACCAAGCAAAGAACCCAGAATTACTGACAGAAGACCTGCTTCTAAACCAAGGAACCAGGTGGGAGCAATCACACAACCCAGGGATGAATAGTTGGGGAGAGAAAATAAAAGAAACTTCACAGAGAATGAGCTTGAAAACTAAAAATTTGAAAGCACACAAGGAAAAACTAACACCATGAAATGTGATAAGATAATTTATTGCTATGGAATGAATATAACAAATGGAAATTACTTTAAGATAAACATGTTTAAGATCCTCAAAGAAATGTCTGGGTTTTGTTTTTGTTGTTTTTAAAAACAGGAGGATATGAAAAAAGTTGATGACTATCAAGAATAAGTATATATGAAAAGAACCAATAAAATATCCTGACAATTAAAAATACAGTTATTAAACCTAGAAGTTTTGAGATCAGAACTAGTCAAAAAGAGAATTAGTGAATTGAAAACTCACATTGAGGGATTTATTGAGACTATAGCCTAGCAAGATACAGAGATAAAAAATATGAATGAGAAATAGTGAAGCCAGATTTAAAGTTAGGTAGTCAGTGTAGTTAGGTAAATCGGGTCTAATATCGAGTAAGATCTAAAATGGAGGCCATGTTGAGAATGAATTCCAGGAAACAGGACAACTCTTGGAATGTTAATGAAGTTCAGGAAAAAGCCCAAGGCCAGAGCCCATCCCAAAGAAGTGTTAATGAACAGCCCCAGCAAACATGTAGATAGCCCATCCCAAAGAAGTGTTAATGAACAGCCCCCAGCAAACTTGAAGGTGGTGACTCATCAAGTCCTTCCTGACCAGATTACTTCTTTGGCCCACCTGTGTCCCACTCCTCGGGCCTTCCCACCTACATTCCATCACTGAAAGAACTATCACTTTCACGGATTCCATCTCTTGGGTCCCCTTCTTCCTCCTGGAGAAGTCTGTTCTGCTGTCCTTTAATAAATTTCTATTTTCCACTCTGACTTTGCCTCCGAGTGCTTCTCTGGTGTTATACTTCAACATTGGGGAAGCAAGGACTCGTCACCGGTCAACAGCGGTACCAATAGGAGACATGAAGGACAAACTAAAATGCCTTAGTATATTTCTAATAAGAGTGAGAATAAAAAGTATAAAATACAGGGAATGGCAAAGAAATGGTAGCTAAGTATTATTTAGAACCGAAAGAAATACAAAACTCAAAGAATACCCAGCAAGATAGTTAAAAATAAATCCAAATATAGACATATTATGTAATGGATAAAAGATGAGGAAAATATTAAAAAGCTAAAAGTGTAAAGACATACTATTTTTAAGAGGTTGACACAAGACTTCTTTTCAGCTTTTCAGACTCCAAAAAACAACGGAGTGTTATCTTCAAAAGACTAAGAGGAGATAACTATCAACCTAGAGTTTCAGTGAACTTGGGATAGATATATAAATATCTATATCTATCTGACAGAAACTGAAAGGGTTTGTCAATCACCAATCTTCATGGGGGAAAAAATAAACAGAAAGAAGGAATGAGATAATTAAGCAAACTTCTGAAAGAAAAAAAAATGCATTAAAAGCTTTGTAACGTTGACATATTTGTAAATTCAATATCCTTCTGTTTATTAGCAACATGCTTTATGCAAAGTAAATAATAAGTGATGCCTATTCATTAAACCTGAGTCAAGACAACCCTGCTACATATTTTCATTATAAAAGTTATAGCTTCTAAAACTCTTTCACAATATTATTATCTTAAAATAGCATATAACTTAAAATAGACATATTGACTTCTAGTATTTTTCTACAAAATTTTACATACATATTCTCATCTGTGTATTTAATTTTATAGCCTGATTTTTCTTACTTTATATACCATTATACTCATTTGTTACATTATTATTTCTCTCCATAACCATTATTTTAAATGGCTATATAATATTGGGACTGATTAAGGTAAAAATTGTGATGCTGATTTTATAGGAAGAGAGACTAGTACTTGATGTTAATAAACTTTTAAAGTTCTAGTAGATAGCATATACATATTATATACCAAATAAAAAAATAAAACCATACAAAAATACCAACTATTGCCAGTCAAAATGTTTCCTGGGATCAATAACCTCTAATTTTTTTTATTCCAAGAAACATTTTAACTGGCAATATTTGGTATTTTTATGATCTTTATCAAAAGTAGAACTTTGCCATGGCATTCTACGATCACCTTTTAAACCCTTGGTAAGAGAAAATAATCTTACTGTTTAAAAGTGGAATATGTACTATAACCATCTGTTTGGTTTTTACTCCCTAAAGAACATTAGAACTGATGTTGTCATGGATGCTTCCTTTAGTATAAATCATGCTGTGGATATAGACAAGTATATGTTTATACTTTATATCTAAATTGTCAGTGAGTTAATATATGAATTTTTTACTTACTAATCAATATTTTACCTGTTTTAACTACAGGCTGAAAGAAGCAAATCTCTTTCTTCTATTTTTGGGGTATCATTAAATAGTTTGTTCTGTTGGCTAAAATTATTTCCTCTTTTTCATCCTCCTATTCATTTACATGTAACAACATAGGAATGGAATTCTTGAATTCTGTTTTTTTATTCCATGAACGTCTATGGATTGCATAGATACAGGCCCTGCTAGACCCAGGGAATCAAGAGAGTCCCAGAAATCTTGTGTTTCTACAATTTCTAAGAGACTGTGATACCCATGATGGATAATGGAACCACAGACCAATGCCTAAGAATCATTTAGGAATTCATTACAGGGATGAGACAAAAGATGTACTCAGCAATGGGAAGAAGAATAAGAAAGAGGAAACAGATGTTCACAAAGACTTAGGAGATAAAATTATCAATTGACCAGGACTAGAAGAAAAAAAGACAACGGTGGTGGTGGGGGGAATCCCAAATTTCCAGCATGGAGATCCAATGTTGATGGTAGTTCCAAGGATGGAAAATACAAAGAGGCATAGAGGTGTACACTTATAAGTATGAGCTCAGCTTGGCTTTGTTAACCTCAAGTAGCCTGTGAGAGATCCAGGTAGAAGTGTCAAGGAAAAGATTGAAAGTCCAAGTCCAAACCTCAGAGCAGAAGGTGTGTATTTGGGAGTGATCCAAGTAGAAGTATTAGTTGAAATCACATGAGAATTAGGATCATGACAGAGAGGGAGGGAGGGGTAGAGAGAAAGAGAGAATATGAGCTTGGAGGCTTTAACTCAACAGTGAAAAGTCACACAATTGTATTTGTTAACATTTTTATGTAACCCAAATATTTTAGCACATTACAAATATGAACAAAGAAAACAAAAGTTTCTTTTAGCCTAACATTTCTTTTAGCCTACCATTGATTTCTTTTGGATCACATTTTTGTAGGCCTAAATTCCTATTTAAACAGCTGCTAAATTTAAAATATAATCAGCTTATGTCAAAATTTAGCCCTTGGAATGAGAGAAAGAAGGGGGAAGATGCTGGGATATGGGTCTACTGCTTTAGAAATTTTCTAGGACATTCCTGAGAAAGAACAAACATGAGACCTTGAACACCATCCTCAGATTTTGGAAAGACCCTTTGATAACTGGAAAAGGGGCTGAAGAACTTTTTTGAAAAAATTATAAGTTATCCTTTCATTGGTAAAATGTCTTTGGGGTGAAGAGATCTTGTTCCAGGAGAATGAGGCATCTGTTTCTAAAATTCACTGCTAAGCAAATAACTTAGCAGACCATTGAAAATAAGTATTATTGTGTTTTCAAGAAAGTCTGGGCATTTTTCCAAAACCTACCCAAGAATTTCAGAAGTCATTGCTTGTATCTGTAAGTAGAATATGGAGAGCTATAGAGACCTGGACTCCAGAAGGAAATCAGTTACTTTAAGTGAGTGAGAACTTTAGATGATCAAGCTGGAAATTCGTAAACAGCATGAAAAAGTGAGATTCATTTCTTTCTTTGTCTCAGATCGAGGGGACATTTACTCAAGGTCTTGGATTTTATGCCTTAGAGGAACTGAAATATTCTCCTGAAGGAGTCCCATACACACATGGTCCAAAGTACAACATTCCTTCGGCTACTTACATCCCTGAGGAGTTCCACATGTCCCTGTTGACATCAAAACAAAATCTAAAAGCAAGCTACTCCTCCAAGGTAAGCATCTACAGTCTTTATTTAATTTGACCCCTGTACATGCTCCTTTTTCCTTTTAACAAATGAGTGGATGGATGAATGGCCCAATCTGTGATCTATTAGGATTTTAAAAATCACACTGAGGGATTTGCTGAGAATATAACCCAGAGAGGTATGCAGAAATGAAAAGCATGAGTGAGAACAAAGGAGAGATAGCACTAACATAATGCCAGGGTGGAAGGCTGGCTCACAGCTGCTCTCTGCTATAATTAGTCCCCAGATCTCCACCACGACCCCTGCAGACGATGAACTGGGTTTAAAACAGCTGGCTGCAACACTGAGCTAAGAAAGTGGCGAAAAATCCCACAACACAGAGAGTAGTTTTTAAACCGAGGGCGGGTTGGCTTTGTGACCTTAAGGGTCAGCTTCCACGCTGGAAAGAGAGCTCTGGAAAGAGAGTATGAGCCCTCGTTCCTTTATTTAATAGCAGGGAGCTCAGAGAGGAATAAGGTTTCAAGGGTGGAGTCATGCTTTGTGATGTTGTGGTCAGCAGATTGATTGACATCTTGGTGAGTCACACCCATCTCAGGTGCTTTCTGGGATCTTAGGCAGAGCTAGAGGGGAAGGTGCACCTGCATCATGGGATCAATCCCTTCACAATGCCAGGCCTATCCCTTCACTTGACTACTATGCACAATAGTTCACACACACACCCCACAGACGGCTTGTGACACCCAGAGAGGTTTCTAGCACCTATCTCAATATCTGGAACCCCTTGGGGCTTAGGGGAAGGGGAAGGTGTCTGTATGCCTGTCCTTGCCAGAGTACTCAGCCATACCCATGCTCCTCTCAAGCCTGACTCAGAGGGCTGCATTGGAGCCAAGGGTTTAAAAAAACTAAAAAGATAAAACAGATTCACTTCACTGCCCCTCACAGTTCCATCCCTTGACTGAGATCAGTAGAGGCAAGGGAGAGGGCCTGCTGATGCCATCTGCATCTCCTTTGCTCCATTTCCTTTGCAGCCCAACCATAAGAACCAGCATGTTTCCAGATGGATTCCAGCTTTACTTAACCTCTTGGTCCCAAGGGTATCAAATGGGTCCTTCCTCAAGTGTTAGAGACAAATATCAAAAATCACCTAACTGGTGTTAACAAATGCCAAAATTAAATAAATCCGTGCATCTACTAGAAAAAGAGGACACAACATTACTAGACATTGGAGTAGATTTTGTCAGTAGATGTCCTTAGCTGATATTAGGTTGAATCATACAAAACTGATGATATATTTGACCATTTTTGACTTACAAATATGGTAGTTTTATATGGTTCAGCCTAGTAGATGAGGAAATACTGGGAGAGCAAAGGCTGACAGGACCCAATTCTGGAGATGGGAAAGCATTGATTGGGCAGAGTTGTCCCCAGAAGTTAGGCAAAGATGCTCATCAAAGACTCCAACATTCCCCATTCCACATCCTAGCTAAGTCTCCCTTTCTTTTAAGTGTTGTCAAATCCCTTTATGATAAACCTTTGAAAATTTCCCAAACTCTATTATTTTAACAGCCTACTTGTAAGGATACCTCAAAGGCTGAAAGATCCCACTCCACTCTTGAACTTGAATCATATGTATATGATTCAGTAGGTCACCTGAAACTGATAAAAATCTAAAAATAAGGCTTCAAGAATTTGTTTCACAGTCACTGTGTCTTGATTCATTCTGGAGATTCCAGAACATCTAACAGCAAGGACAGCTAGGACTGTGTATCTCCTACAGGGACACCAGTGAACCAGCAGATGATGTTCTGAGAATTCCTTTAACCTTGAGACCAGCAGCAAGGAGAAGTCCTCAGGAGTGCCTTCAGCCCTTGTTTCCTGTAAAACTTGTTCACATTGTTAGAAATGGAGGAACTTTCTACACCCCCATCACTACACCACCCCTAACCCACAAGCAGGGTAAGTTCTAGTCATTGCACAGCTGCTCCCATGAGCCTTCCCTCCCAAACCCACACTCACCAGTGAGAGGGCTACCCCAACATTCCAAAACATGAGAAAGAAGCAGTGCGGGGCATCCTTGCCAGCCACACTCAGGTGCTAAAGCAGAAAGCTAGTCCAACATCCTTGTCAATTCTTCCTCCCATTCTCTCCCAACACGCATAAAACACCCAAGAAGGGCTGAGGTTGTGGCTCAGCGGTAGAGTGCTTGCCTAGCATATGCAAGACCCTGGGTTTGAATAAATAAATAAAATAAAGGTATTGTGTCCAACTACAACTAAAAAGTAAATATCAAAAACAACTACAACAAAAAAAAGAGTCATAAGAAGATTCCCTGAACTTCCTTGGCCCCTCCAATGTGTACCTGGACACCCTATCTCAAGTCTAATTCTACAATGTCATATACATGAATCTTCACCCACTCTACAAAATAATAAACACTTCCTGTGGGCGGATGATTTGATTTGTTACTTCTTCTGACTTTCCAGGACCCCACTCCATTTCCTCCCACTTAAAGCCAACTATACTTCCATTTCTCAGAAATTTTTGTGATATTCATTTTCCAATTAAGGGCAGCAGAAAGTTTTATGTAGTCACTTAAATGTCACAAGAGGGAATTGAGACCTGAGCTTTCCTTTTAATATATGTGGACCTTGGAGTTTTAAAGTGTTAATGATTGGCCAGTTTTAAAGATGGCCATATGGACATCATTATCTTGACCCCAAATATGGCTCTGAATACGTGGGTAAAGAGGCTGAACTGAACATTATCCTTTCAATAACAACATTGTTCAACAATAACACCCTTTCAATCTACAGAATTGGTCACTGCTCATGCTATGGCAAAGCTTTGACGCACGTTTAGAGAGGGGATATAGAAATAAGAAATGGTAATAAGCCAAAGTTCTCCAAACCACAGTCAATTTCAGATTATTGTCTCTACATATAAATGTTTATATGTTTATATGAATTTATTTTTTTAGATATAAATTTATTTTTTAGATATAAACATTTTAGATATAAATGTTTATATGGAATATAACCTACTCACTTCTCAGCCCTGTAATCTGCCCTCTGCTCTCACCATGGCACTAAAACAAGTGTCCCCAAAGTCTCCATGATCTCAGTGCTACTATCGGATACAATGGGCCCTCTTTAGCCCTTAACCTTCCTGACCTCTCAGCAGATTCACCGCCACTGATTGCTTCCTCCTCAAATCTCTCTCCTTGGTTCCTGCAATGCTTCACTCTCCTGATATTCCTCCTCCCTCTCTGTTTATTTCTGGGTTTTTGTTACTGCAGATTCCCATTTCTCTGCCCAGTCCTTAAATGTTGATGTTCTCAGAACTCCATCCTGGACCTCAATGTTTTCCTTCTACAAACGTTCCCTACATGATCTTATCCACTAGTAAACAGCCGTAAGCATTTTGAGGACAAGTCCTACGTAACCTCCCTCAGACCTAAGACAGTAGATAAACCTGGGGGATACTTAAAAATATTTGACATGTTGAATTGATTTTTTTCCTTCTCTAATCTAGTCCCCTCTGTGGCTAATCCCCAGACCCACTCCATCAACACATATATTTCCCCTAAAAGAGAGTGATGGTCACGACACTGTACTTCTTAGAGAGAGGTCATTTTTGCCCTTCTCCTGCTGTATATACTTTCTCAGTTAAGTCCTGGAGTATCATTTTCTAATTGGCAGTTTATGGCTTATTAAAGGATCATAAAATTAATTTATGAGGTCATAACCACCATTTTAATTAAGCTTCATAGAATACAATAATAGAAAAATATCAATATGTTTTATATGTAATAAGGAAAAAGATTTTTTTCTTAGATGTCTGCATATGTGTGCATGTTGCCCACATGTGTATATTGGGAAAAATGTGACATGTAGATCTTACAGTGGATTATGATAAAAAAATAAAATAAAAAGTTTGAGAGACACTGCTTAGAAGTGTTCATGTCCTATCCAGATCAAATATAATCCTGGCATCGTCTGTCTCATAAACGATGTAAGTTGATAATGCCCTCCTTAGCCCTAATGAGCATGATGAATTTAAATCACATTTAAGAGTAAGTTTCAGAATAATTATTTTTTTCATTTTAATAAAACTTCATAAAATGATGGGCTACTTAAAAATGAGGGACTCATGTTGTAGCTCAAAATTTTCTTATTTCAACAGGATGTTGTCAAAATAAAAAATAAGTAGGTCACCATATATTTTTCTTTCTTTTTTAAAATTTAATTATTTATTAGTTATAATCAGCAATAGATAACAGTAGAAAGCTCTTCGATTCATTGTACACAAATGGAGCAGAATTTTTTACTTTTCTGGATACATATGAAGTAAAGTCATACCATTTGTTCAATTATACATGTACCTAGGGTAATGATGTCCATCTCATTCCACCATCTTTCCTACCCCTTTGTCCCCACTGCCCCTCCCCTTTACCACATAAGTTTCTTCACTTATCCCATGCCCCCCCCAATATGGATTAGAATCTACTAATCAGAGAAAATATTCATCCCCTGGTTTTTTGAGATGGGCTTATTGCACTTAGCATGATATTCTCCAATTCCATCCATTTACCAGAAAATTTTATTCTCTTTTAATGCTGAGTAATATTCCATTGTGCATATATATACCACAGTTTCTTTATCTATTCATCTATTGAAGGACATCTAGGTTGCTTCCATAGTTTAACAATTGTGAATTTTGCTGCTGTAAACATTGAAGTGGCTGTGTCACTGAAGTATGCCAATTTTAAGTCTTTAGGGTCTAGACGGAGGAGTGGGATCGCTGGGTCAAATGGAAGTTCCATTCCAAGTTCTCTAAAGAATTTCCATACTGCTTTCACATTGGTTGCACCAATTTGCAGTCCCACCAGCAATGGATGAGTGTGCCTTTCTCCCCACATCCTCAACAACATTTATTGTTGCTTGTATTCTTGATAATAACCATTCTGAATGGAGTGAAATGAAATCTTAGAGTAGTTTTGATTTGTATTTCTCTAATGATTAGAGATGTTGAACATTTTTTCATATATTTGCTGATCAAATGAATATATTCTGAGAAGTGTCTGTTCAGCTCCTTAGCCAATTTATTGATAGATGGTTTGTTGTGTTTTGGTTTTTTTGTTTGTTTGTTTGTTTTTTGGGTTTTTTTTTTTTAGTGTTAAGTTTTTTAAGTTCTTTATATATCCTGGATATTCGTGCTCTGACAGATCACCATATATTTTTCCAGAATATATTTTCATAGCATTAAATAATCTATTTCAGGAAATGCATGGCTCTCTGTGGAATGGGCCACAGGACCTCTAGACAGATACCATCCTATGGAATTCTATGAACATGCCACCAGGGGGCTACAGCAGGCACTACTCAGGCTCTAAACACAGCTCCTTGCACTCCACCTCCTCCAGAGGATGATGAGAGGGACAGTTAGGTACCTATTCCAGACCCTAGAATTAAGGATATGTGTGGTGGTATAATCTCCTTCTCAATGATTGTGGCTTTTTGAAACCCTGGGACAACTTGTCTAGCTGATGGTTACTTGGGAAAGTATCACCTTGTGCAGTTTCAGAACCACACAGGGAAGACTATAATGTCGCCTCACAGTCTGTCTCAATGGGTTGCCTTTTTAAGATGCTTATTTTCAATGAAAACACAGATTATAAGAAATGACTTGTCCTAGCACAAACTATGCCATGGTATCCCAGCTTTCCCCTTTTCCTCACCCCACACTATACTCATCTGGGCCACATATCTAAGGGAGTGGGAACAACCTCTCTGGAGTTAGGATCATCAAGTTGTCACATAGTCCTCTGCCCTGGAAGCATTCGATCTTCTCAGATATTGCAGCATTTTGGAACTTCCTATGTGCAGTAGGACCAGGACTCATTGCTTGTCTTGGGTGCCTCTTCCCTAGTCCAGTACAACCAAGTGTTGCTTTTCTGAGAAATGCATCATTAGGCAATTTCATTGTTGAATGAACATCACAGTGTGCACTTACAGAAACCTCAATGGTGTATGTCTGTCACTCAACATGGCCAGGAAAAGTGAGGTGTGTGAGATGCTGCCAGCATAAGACAGAATATTGTTTTACAGTCAACTTTCTTTTAAATAAGTAGGAGTACACTCTAAAATAATTTTTTAAAATAGTAAATACATAAACTAGCCATAGAGTTGTTTATTATTATTACCAAGTTTTATGTGCTGTCCTTAGTTGTATTGCTATATTTTTATACAACTGACATATAGTACATTTGTTTACACCAGAATCACCACAGACATCTGAGCAATGCACTGTGCTTGATGTTAGACTGTACGACATCACCAGGAAACAGGAATTTTTCAGCTCCATTTTAGTCACAAGGAACCATAATCACATATTCTGTCTGTCACTGAGCAAAACATTGTTATACAGCCCATGACTGTACTCAGAGGTACAATTTCATAGTTGTTCTATATAATTATGTAGTTATATAGTTGCTCTATGCCAACCAGGAGAAAGGGGAAACTTCTTCTAAGGTAAAATAAGGAAACTCTACATAAGGACAGGTTGACACCTATAATACTGCTCAGTGCCAATTGGCAGAAAAAGAGATGGGACAGCAGAAGAGTCACAGGTATCAGTGTCTTCTTTTTTGTTCTGCTATACTGGAATGCCTGAGACTGGGATATTTAAAATGAACAGAAGTTTATTTGACCCATAGTTCTGGAGGCTGGAAAGTTCAAGACTGAAGGGCTCTCTTGTTGCATTAAAACATAGCAGAAGGCATTGCAAGGCAAGAGACAGCAAGAGAGGGCCAAAGTCACTTTTATAACAAATCCACCCTCACAATAAAGAACTCACTTCCACAGTAATGGCCTTAGCTCATTTGGCGCAATGCCCAAGGTGTTGAGAGGCAGGACCTGCACGAGGCAGGGGCAGAGCTCCCGTGACCTACTCAATTCTTCAAGGTCCTATCTCCCAACTCTTTTGCACTGGGGATTAAATTTCCAACACATGAACCTTGGGAGACACATTCAAGCTGTAGCAGTTGGTAAATGTGACCACCCTGCAGAGGAGAGTGATGCTGAATCACAATAGCTGTGGATTTAAGGTTCAGGAGTGCCAGCAGGTTAGGTCCAATCCCAGCTATGCAGCCTTGGGCAGTTACCTAACTGCTCTGAGTCCCAGTTTCCACAACAAAAAAAGGGACAACAGCCAGGCCTAATCCTCAGAATTATTGTGAGAATTGAAGGACACAACCCATGTGAAGGGCTTGACAAGGCCCAGCAGAGTTAACTGAGGATTGTGGTTTCTGCTGATGTTACTTATGCTATTGTTATAACTGCTCAACAAGCTCTTCTGGATGGGTGTTGACTTATTCACTTATTCATTCAATAAATATTTACATTGAGCACCTGTATGTGACAGTTAAGCCTCAGATAGGACTGACATGACCCCATTTTAGGCCAAGCTGGTGGCATCATTCATCAAGCCATTCCTCATGGACAGAGTGACTATCACCGATGGATTCTAAGCCTATTCAGGAGCCTCTGATCGCAGCTTGCTTTCGCTTCAGATTTCCCCTCAGGAAGATATCAGCCCAGCTCCATCTGTACAGTCTGGTTTCTGCTTGTAAGTTAATGTAATGGAACAAATTTATATATCAGTCTCTTGAGAGCTTGAGTAGTCTTCTAGGGCCAATCAACTGCAGAGCCCTGATACTGGTAGGTTTCTGATGGGTTAAAAAGTAAACTCAGACTATAATGATCGTCAGCTCCTCTTCCCTTGTGAAACCTCCCAGGTCTGCCCAGGCTGCCCAGGGGACTCTCAGGAGCAAGCAACTGAGATGCAGGGGTCAGAGCCCAACTCTACCACCTCTAGTCACCTAATCCTGGGTAGGACACTCATAATGCAGGGACCTCACTTGCCAGGGTCATTGACAGGATTCAGAGTCTAATGTATGTGGAAAATTGCTGGCAGCAGAAGGCAGAAGGCAGGTACAGTCACATGCTGTATCAGTTAATGACAGACCATATATACAAAGGTGGACCCATCGGATGATATCACCTAGATCCCCTATTATTGTCTTAGTTTGTGTAGTTGCAGAAGGTGGGAATTGCCTCACAATGCTTTTTTCCAATGTTCCCCGTTGTTAAGCAACATATGACTGTATACAAAAACTATAGCCATGGCTTCCCTCTCTCCTGTCTCTGGCACTCTGGCCTGTTGACGACAGAGACATGGAGTGTGGATCCAGGCCTCCAACCTCAGAGGAGTCCAGCTGCTGGGGAGGGCAGGGCTGCAGGACCTGATTGAACCAGTATAGGTGCAGTAGTGAGCCACTGATAATGTCAACAAAGGTCTTTGAAGCTTCTCTGGGCCAAAATAACTCCACCAGCTCCTGCTCATTTCCAGGGTTAGTCACTGTCTGAGGGGTTTCATAAGCCAATTATGTGAGTTAAGACATGATTGATTAATTAAGGCAACGGATTAGCTATGAAGTACATAAGGAGGAAGAAAGTTAAGTCATTCACAGTAAGAGCCCTTTGCTAGTTCCCCGTGAGCTTATGATACACACAGAGTCCTCAACAAGGCTTCCAAATACCTGCATAGTCCACCCACTGACCTTTCCCAGGGCTCCTGGTGCCATGATTTCTGCACTCAAGCCACATGGCCTTCTTCAGTCCCTGCATGGGCCCAGCCTTTCTCTTTCTTTGCCCATGTCACCTGCATCTGTCAGGGTTCTCGAGAGAAACAGAACCAATGGGACTACCTGTGTATATGCCTGTACATATGTGAATGAGTTACACATGTACGTTTATGTGTACATGTATGCATGATACATACATATGTGTATACATACCTATATATATATGCATATGTGTGTGTGAGTATATACAACACAGATTTATTTTCTTTCAATTATGGGGGTGACAAGTTCAAAAGCTGTGGGGCAGACCAGTGGGCTGAAAATTCAGGTACATTTCTGGGTTAAAGCCTTGAGGCAGAATAATTCCTTCTTCTCAGGGAAACCTCAGGTTTTGCTCTTAAGGCCTCCAGCTGATTGGATGAGCTTCACCCACAGGCTCAAGGGTAACTTTCCTTAAAGTCAACTGATGGTCAATGTTAATCATATCTACAGAACAGCTTTACAGCAACACCTACACTGCTGTTTGACCAAACATCGAGGTTCCTTAGCCTCATCAAGCTGACACATAACCACCTGCCCTTCTGCCTGAGATTAACCCTCACCTGACTGTCAGTTCTCACCCCTGAGATATCAGAGTAAATGTCACCTCCTCTGCCCCTCAGGTCATGTAGATGTCCCTGGCTGTCCTGTCTCATAGCACTTTGATTTTTCCTCTGTGACTCAGTTCATTTCCTCTTGGCATTCTCCTCCTACTCAACCTCACTTCATCAGAGCAGGACTACATAGGCTCTGGTCACCACTTCAGGGCTTCTCTGGCCTAGAGAGCATCTTGAGGCAAAGAAGAGAAAGACTTCCTCCCTCCAGGTGGATGAGCACCTCACAGATCAGAACCTGGTAAGTAGCGAGTGGTCTAAATGTCACCTCATGGTCCGACAGCTCATGTGCAGGAATCAGCCTGTACAACCAGTCAGAAGAGTGCCAGTGTGTGACATAACACTTTTCATGCAGGACAGGATGTATGAGTGTGCCCTTGACACAGTGGTAGAGGACTTGGGTGGTGGTAAACTTAGATTTTACCCTAGGGGGCATTTAACCCAGAGATACTCAATGGCAGGCACTGCACACCAAGAGGACATGAATCTCCTGGAAGGGGCATGAATGTCTTTAAAAAAGCTTTGACCTACTATGATACTCTCAGTTTATAACTTGGGAATGCTTTATAAGACTTGCAATTTTTAAAAAATTCATACTAGGAAAGATAGACCCTTGGCAAAGGCCCAGTTGGGAATGTCAGCCAAAAACCAAGACATTTCTTTGTCCTCCTCATCCTTTAGAAACTCAGGTGGAACTGTGGGTATTACCTGAAACTATGGCCAGCCTCCCTGCCTGCACCCACATGGCTCCCTCAAGCATAAGCACACCAGGCCTCTGCCAGTCTCTCACCGTTTGGCAAGCTTCACCAACTTTGGGGGTAACCACATGGCCTACCTGCCTCCAAACCAGAGCTTCTTTAGGGACCAGCCAGTTGCCTATACAAATGGAAACCAAGTCCTGTAGCAGAGCTCAGAGCTGTCCTGGAGATCCTAAAGGACAGTTGGGAAAAACCATATCTTGAAAAGAGAATGAGCCCAGGTAGGTACTGATTTGGAAGAGATAAGGGACTATCAGGCAGAGCCCACACATGCTCAACCATAAGTGGGTTTGTTCAACATTCACCATCCCCTGCATGACCCAGACCCTCTAGATGCTCTTCTACATTAGCTTAGTCCATTGGTCACTGTGCCCACCCCTGCCCAACACCACATGGGCCAGATGTCCTAGGTGAGGTTTACTAAAAATCTTCTCTTTTAATTTTGTCTCCTCCCCCTCCTACCATGGTTCAGGGGAATCCAGAATGTTCCTGGGGTCTTCAGTGTTCTTCACCAGAATTGATGCTGTGGCTGTAGCTCACAGGGATACAGGCCTAGCCCCAATTTTGGGATGAACAGCCCAACCACACCCGAGTTGATTCGAATGGTCTGTATGGATCAGTTTACAGACACAGATTGGGACCCTCTACCTTGTCTGCAAATCTCTGGAAGCCATCAGTGCTTCTTGGTACATGTGGGGC
This sequence comes from Urocitellus parryii, assembly GCF_045843805.1. Lineage (NCBI taxonomy): Eukaryota > Metazoa > Chordata > Mammalia > Rodentia > Sciuridae > Urocitellus > Urocitellus parryii. The sequence continues at coordinate 249,725,657 of NC_135531.1, forward strand.
AGAGAGCATATGTCAACTTGAAAGTAAATTCATAGTCCAAGAATAACATTTTCACTTAGAAAATGAAAGTTACCTATTTTGAATTTGCAAATAGAAAGCTATAGGATTTTTATGTTTATCATAGGGTATATGGATTTTAAGGGTTGAGTAATGTTCCTTCCCGTCTGGGGCCTGAAAGGGTTGTAGTAGACCAACTATTGATCTTTTCTGCTGCTAGCAACCTTCAGCCACAACCCAACCTCCTTCATTGCCCCAGGTGCGCTGCACAATACTGTCATTTCCTACATGTGGCATGACCTGGAGAAGGTTGGGCAGCCCCACCTGTGGCTCCACAACTGTGCTGTCCAGGACCATAGCCACAAGCCACATGTGACCACTGAGCACTGGAAAAAAGTCTAATTCACATTGAGATGTGTCACAGTGCTAAATGCTAAATTCACACTTCACTTTGAAGCTGCATTACCAAAGAGAAAGAATATAATATTCCTCCTTAATGATTTCATATTGATAAGATGGTGAAATAATATTTTGATATATTGAGTTGAAGTTAACTCATTATAAATTAATTTTATATGTGTGTATTGATGGTTTTTATCACTATAATGAAATTCCTGACACAGGCTAACTTTATGGAGAATAGACATTTATTCGGTTTACAGTTTTAGAGACTGAAAATTCAAACAGTATTGTGCCAGCTCTGGCAGGGGCCCTATGACAGATGGTAATAGAGCTTACAGGAGGAAAGATTACAGCTGGAAACAGGAAGCCAAAAAGAAACCCAGGGTTCAGACTCAGGCTTTTCTAACATCTAGCTCTGGTAAGAACTCACTCCAGGAGGCCAGTATTTCCTTCAGAATCAGTGCCTCTAATGACCTAAGTACCCCCAACTAAGCCCCTCCTTTTAAAAGTTCTACACCATCTTCCATTTCTGTTGAGAGCAACAGCTGAAGGGGCCCCAGCAAACTTCCAGCTGCCAGCAAACTTTCAGACTGCCAGCTGATGCACAGTGGCCCCAGCAACATCTAGCTGATTGGCTCCTCTGTGGTGATGCTCATTGGGGGACTTCTTTGGCTCCGCCCATGCAACCCAGCCAATCGGCCTCAAGAGCAGGAGGATTGTGGGAGGTGGTGAGGCTTGTGTTTGTGGGAGAGGCTTGTGGGAAGCCGGTGGTGGCAGTTGGGCTCTGAGGGTTTTTCCTGAGGAGCTGTTTTGTTTGGCCTGTGTGGTTCTAAAAATAAAGTTCCTTTCTTTTGACAAGTGGCTCCTGAATCGTGCCCAGCTAGACTGTGGCACACTTCTACACTGGGCATCAAGCTTCAAACACAGTTTGAAACTTTAAAGGGCAAACCACAACAAAACCATGGCAACATATTTTACTTTTTTCAAGTGGCTACCAGAAAATTTTAAAACTTGTGTGTGACTTTTATCTGTGCCTTGCATTGCATTTCTATTAGACTACTGCAACTATGGACAATCCCTTTTGTATCTTGACCTGAGAACAAAATGACTAGACTTAGAGGTATTGGCAGTTGGAAGTGATTTAGGGGCTGTGGGGAACCAGGGCAGGTGATCAATCCTCTCATTGCTTAAAAAACAAGCTTTCACAAGCTTGAGAATTAAAAGTCCATACCAGGGAGAAATGAAGAGGAGAGGATGAGGAGAGATGAGGAAGGGGAGGCGGGGGAAGAGGAAGTACTCCTGAACTTGATTCATCCTTCAAGTCGCTCTTCCTCCCTGAATCTTTCTAATGTCCTCAGTCCAAATGAGCAGCTCACATCTGCCCTGATATTGTTATATTTGTCTTCTGGCCACCCCCATCTGTTTATTTGTTTAGCTCAGTTTAAGTAGGTTTTATGTACAAGGCATTATATTGGGCTGAGGCAGAAACACAGTAAAAAACACCAGTTCCTGCCCCAAGGAGTTCAAAGTCTGGTGCAGAGACAGACAATGGAAACAGGAGGTTACTAAACAAACCACCCAGTGCAGGGACCAGCACACTGAGACAGCACCAAGAACTGAGAGCTGTTTACACATCCAAAGTGTTTCCCCAGCTGGGTGGCTGACTTCTTTAGAATAGTTAGCATGTTATATTTCTGCTTCATCTTTGATCACTCACAAAATGCTACCCAATTAGAAAAGGTCAGAGTGATAGGCTAGCTTTGAAATCAGATGGTTAGGTTTGAATCAGTCCCAGCACTGCCACTTAACTAGCTGTAAGTGTGACCTTGGGCAAGTTTTGACCCATTATTGTATGCCTTTAAAATAGTGATAACACCTATCCAGTTGTGTCTTTGTGAATGCTAAATAAGCTTAGCTCTAAAACTATTTAACAGTGCTGGCACATGGGAACAGCTGAATAAATGTTAGCAATGACTATTAATTAGAGCAACACAAGTAGAAAGTATTGTAGTGGATATAGCACAAATGCAGGCCTACAGAAGGTAGGGAGGAGAGAAGATGACCTCTAGTTGATGGTTGAGATGTAGAAAAATGGACATGAGGGAGAAGGAATGCCAGAGAGAGGAAAAAGCTAATGCAAAGGTGGGTGTCAAAGAATCATGGGGTGCATCTTGGAACACAGATAATTTGGTTTGTCTGCAAAGCAAACCAAAGAGGAAAATCTGGGGATTAAACTAGGAAACTAGCCTGGACTAGAACATATTAGACACAAACGTATATTAAAGCCTTCAGGTTTTATTCTGCACACCGGGCAGGTCTTTGGAGGTAATTTGATCATAGAAATGGCATAATCAGGAAGCTTAATCTGGAAGATTGCATAAGGTGAATTAGCTTGAGACAGAAGAGTTGGGAAGCCTCTGTAATAGTCAAGAGATGACAAAGGATTGAGCAAGACCATGCTAGTAGCAATGAAGAGGAAAAACAGATTTAAGCCACAGCATGTGCTACCTGATTGGATGGGCTGGAGAAGATGGGGTGAGGACAAAGAGTCAAGATAAACCCAAGGTTGTGCTCAGGCAGAGCAGGAGGATGGTGACAACAGAAAAAGGCTACCAAAAAGGTGGAGCTGTTTCTGAGGGAAGGTGGCAAATTCACTTTAGCCTGGTAGTCAGCCAAGGGATTTATCCAGCAAGGAGTTAATTCCAGATTGGCAAGAGGTCTGCACTGCAGATTATGATTCATGAATTAAATTGGTAATTAGAGACATGAAACTGGATAAAACTCACCAGAGGGTGAAATTACACAGAGGAAAGAAAGAGGAAAATATAGCAGGGGATGAGAGAAAGGGAGAGAGAGAAGAAAGAAAAAATGAAGGGCAGAAAGAGAGGAAGGAGTGAGGCAAGGCCAGGAGGGTGGGGAACATGAAATAGGAAGAAAGATCTGAGCAGAATGGGAGGCATCAGGCACAGAACACCTTGAAAGTGAGTTAAGGGTCCCCGGACTCCGTGCACTCTGGGTACCTTCAGACAGAGCAAGCCACCTGTATTGCAAGGAGGTTCCCTTTGGTCAGCGATTTTAAAGGTCCTGAACCCCACCCCCACCTCAATCCCCTGTACATCTACTTAAAAAAGAACTGGCCTGAAAATCACACCATTATCACACCGATGGGCGCGAAGACACAGCAAATAAGAGGCCTCTAGAGGTTACTCTGCCCCCAGATCCAGCAGTGCTCATGGGCCGCCTGGTGCCCAGAAGCCCCTTCCCCCGCCCCCTCCCTTGCTGTCTTGCACATCCTGGACGGTACAGCAGGGATAGAAGGTTTTCTAAACATAAGGAAACGGAGGTCACAAGAAATGGGTGAGTGGGCGGTGGATACATCTTGATGAGCTTCAAGAAAAAATGTGCACAGATTAAAATTGTTTGCCTGCCTGAGAGACCACTGTGCCCAAACCTGGAGAACCGCAAATAACAGCTCTGGCCTGATGCAAATGGCCTTTTTCACCCAGTCACTCAGAAGCCGCCCCCCCAGACCCCAGCCAAGAACTGCAAGCCGGTCAGAGCGTCCGCACCGTGCTTTTCGCCACCAACTGAGAGTCGCAGAGTCGGATTTGCCCTGAACTTCAATAGCGGCTCCCGCAAGCCACGCACCGCTGCTCACAGTGCGAGACTCCGGAGATTCAGAAGTTTCGCTTTCACGAAGACAGACTGTGACCACCCCTGCCGCCACTATCAGCCCCAAACTGAGTTTGGGGGAAACCGCAGATGGGAAGGGTCCTGCGCCCAGGTCGCGGCTCTCACGGAAGTCAACGCGGCCCCTCAGCACAGGGTGGCCCAAAGGAACTCGCGGGGACACGGCGGTGGTGGAGGGCACCACAGGCCTGCAATATTCATGTCCCAGCGCAGCTACCCCGCAATCCAGGGACGCTGGTGGCAGTGACCGACAAAGCCCAGCAGCATGAATTTCTCCCTGCAGGGGATCCTTGCAAGGCGAAAGTGATGGCGTTTATTCTTGGGCTCTTCGGACAAACAGAAGAATTCAAACAAAATATGTTCAGGTCATTCTGGCTGTTTTCTCCAGCTGCTCCAGTGGAAAACTGGTAAAGAAAGATGGAAAGTTAAGGAATCCATTCTGGAAAGTGCCCTTTATAGAAATGGCTTCAAAGAACTTGATGGGTTTCACCCACCTGTCAAACTTTTTCCAAAACCTCAGTAAATCTCATTATACAAGTCATCTGTCTTAACATGATGCAAGTACAAAGGGATGTATATCTTGATTTTAAGAAATGGACACATCCTCCTTTAGTGCCTGCTGTATGCAGGTAAAAGTGTTTCACCGAAGCAGACACCTGCTCAAGTGTGAGAACAATATGATATTTTTGCCCTTGAAACTAAAGCACAGACAAAAATGTGCCAGGGTTCAATTGAGGACTATATCACCAGCAGACTAGCCTCTCTGAGAATATTGGGTGTCGTATTTCATTACTGCACAAGGGTGTTCTGTGTTTTAAAGTACCGGTCTGGATAGAACAAAGCAGCAGGGCTGGATCTAGGAAACCAATAAAGAACTTAAAGAGTACATGGCATGAGGAGCTGAGCTGCTCAGGGTGGTGAGTGCTGCCGATGTGGATGGAGTTAATTTGACACATTATTAGAATTCTTTTTCTAGCGCAAGAAACTGAATGAGCCCAATGACCCATCTGTTTGCTTGCCACATAGAATAATCGGTGTTCAGATTATATTCACCCTCTTTCCCTTGCAGCCAAAAATGAATTTAGAAAATTAGAAATCAAATCCTCACTCTGAAAAGTATCAAAAGCAAGCTGTGTTATAAGCAGTGTTGGCCTTGGATAGAAAAATTGTGATCTTTGTGTGTAACTGCTTGAATTTATCACCAGAAAGGAAAACTACCAGTGATTCTCAGCCATAAAATACAGAAGACAGTATTTCATTACTGGAATTTTGCAAACTTATTATGCTTGCTTTAAATTAAATGACCCCTCCAACTAAATCAACTAAACTGAGATGACTAGTAATGCAAAACACCCTCTGAATGATTCTTCTCATGTTTCTTTACATGTGTAAGAAAAACATTTAAAGAAAGAAAATGTCTTTTAAACTAATTATGCTATGAATGTGTCATACTTTTTGGTTTGTAAGAACTGACTACGGACTGAGAAAAAATGGGAAATTCTATTTTATGCAATAGATATGAATTTACTTCTTAGATAAATTTTTACCTCCTGAATATTAGTGAAATAAAATTATCCATCTTTAAATTTTCTCTTATTAAATGAAAGATTGCTAAAAGAGAATTTTGATAGTCTAAATATAAATTCTATTTTACCTGGTGTATTTAGCTGTTGAGAGCCACAGCCAAAGGGGCCCCAGCAAACTTCCAGCTGCCAGCAAACTTCCAGCTGCCGGCTGATGATTGGCTCACAGTGGCCCCAGCAACATCTAGCTGATTGGCTCCTCTGCGGTGATGTTCATTGGGCTGTTTCCCTGCCCTTCAAGCTGCCAGCTGATGATTGGCTCACAGTGGCCCCAGCAACATCTAGCTGATTGGCTCCTCTGCAGTCATGTTCATTGGGCTGTTTCCCTGCCCTTCAGACTACGGAACTGCTCATTGGGGGACTTCTTTGGCTCCGCCCACGCGACCTAGCCAATCGGCCTCAAGAGCAGGAGGATTGTGGGAGGGGGGGGTTGGTGTGTGGGAGAGGCTTGTGGAAGCCGGTGGTGGCAGTTGGGCTCTGAGGGTTTTTCCTGAGGAGCTGTTTTGTTTGGCGTTTGTAGTTTTAAAAATAAAGTTTGTTTCTTTTGACAAGTGGCTCCTGAATTGTGCCCAGCCAGACTGCGGCATTTGGTGGCTCGCACGGGGAGCGACTGAGGGTAAGTAAACTGCTCGCCCCTGAGGGCAGGGCGAGAGGATGGGTAGCCATTCTAAGTTTACTCTTTTGTTTTGCTTCATTTTTGTTTTAAGTTGCCTGTCCCTGGAGATGAGTGAGACGGAAGAAAAACCGCTCACATTTGAGGAAAAACTATTTGCGTTTGAGGAACAGATAGGGAGAAAGGTCGGATGGACATTTCAGTCCCTGGAGATGAGTGAGATGGAAGAAAAACCGCTCACAACTGAGGAAAAACTATTTGCGTCTGAGGAACAGATAGGGAGAAAGGACGGATGCACATGTCAGGAGGATAGAAAGGCTATAATGAAATTTTGTTGTTCCATTTTTATTGGATTCTGTCTCGGTTTGGTTTGGTGTTATCTTGCTGGGTTGTATTATAGTAGAAATACGGGATCAGCAATTAGTAAAAAACAAACCGAAAGAGTGTTAAGTAAATTGTTAGACGAAGGAGGCATCTCAGTAAAATCAAGAATACTCAGGGCATACGTTGATACAATACAAAAATATAGCCCATGGCTTTTTAAGGAGGAGTTGTTAGATATATCACAATGGAACCATCATGGTGAAGATTTAAAAAGAATAGAAAAGTACAACCCAGGGACTCTGCCAGTTGGCACATTGACATTGTGGGCGAACGTATCTGGTTTGCTTAGTCCAAAGCCTTCAGATCAGACAAAGGTAGAGGAAGGAGAAGACATATTGATTCAAGTAAAAGAGGTCTCTCAAGTTAGTCAGAATGAGGAAAAGATTCAAGTACAAGAGAAGGTCTTTCAAGCTAGTGAGACAGAGGAAGGAAGTTTAGAGCAGAAAAAGCCATCAGGGGAAAAGTTACAACAGGAGACTGCTAATAACACCTTTCTATCAGAGAGCGAAAGTCTCCAACCAACAGCACCACCTCTACAGGAGACTGCTACTAACAGCATTCTATCACCAGAGGGCATAAGGGTCCAATCAACAGCACCACCTCCATATGCTAAGAGACTCCCAACCCCCGCAGTTGATAGTTGGGATCCTGAGACAGGATCTCAAGTATGCCCTGTATTTGAGGTAGGAGGGCAGCGAATTCACCAGGGTTTATTTTACAAAACAGTGAAGGAGCTAAAAGAGGCTGTAACAACCTATGGTCCTCAAGCACCCTTCACTGTAAGCTTGATCGAATCCATTACCAACTTATGACGCCAGCAGATTGGGCTAATATGTGTAAAGCTGTGCTAACTGGAGGACAATACCTGTTATGGAAGGTTGCTAATGAGGAATTTTGCAAGGAGACGGCTATGGGAAATGCAGCAGCTGGTTATCCTCAGAGAAATCTAGATATGTTGTTAGGAAAGGGACCTTATGAGGATCGGCAGCAACAACTTGCATATGATCCTGGTGTATATGCACAAATTGCTATAGATGCACTTAAGGCATGGAAGACTTTACAAGGACATGGAGGTTTACAAGGTCAATTATCTAAGATAATACAAGGAGCTAATGAACCTTATGCTGAATTTGTAGATAGGCTTATTCAAACAGCTACCAGAGTTTTTGGGAATACAGAACAAGCAATGCCATTAATAAAACAACTGGCTTATGACCAAGCGAATCGTTGGTGCAGAGATATCATTAGACCATGGAAACAGGAAGATTTAAACAAATATATTAAATTGTGTAGAGACATTAATGAACAAGAGCAAGTCATGGCAGCTGCAGTAAAACAGGCTTTAGATGCCAGAGACATTAATGAACAAGGGCAAATTGTGGCAGCTGCAGTAAAACAGGCTTTAGATGCCAGAGACATTAATGAACAAGGGCAAATTGTGGCAGCTGCAGTAAAACAGGCTTTAGATGCCGGGCTAAGAACATGCTACAATTGTCAACAAGCAGGACATTTTAAAAGGAATTGCCCCATAGGAGGAGGGTTTAACAATACTAGGTATCAAAGGAATAGAATACCGGGTATTTGCCCACGATGCCGTAGAGGGAGACATTGGGCTAATGAATGCCGTTCTCAAACCACCATAGAGGGTACTCCATTATCAAAAAACGAACAAGGACAAGGTTTTTATCCACAATATCGTGGACAAAGGCATCGGGTTCTGTTGCCAAAAAACGGACAGGGGGCCCCAATGCTCCGGGGCCCCAAACCACAAATATACGGAGCTCTGGAGGAACCCAGCAACCCCAGCAACCCCATCAGGGTAGTGCCCAGGGCATCAGATCCCTCATCAGACAAACCAGAGGGAGCGCAGGGTTGGACATCTGCGCCTCTGCCAGAGCAGTACTAACTCCAGAGATGGGAGTTCAAATCATTCCCACAGGGGTGAAAGGACCTCTTCCCAAAGGAACAGTAGGCTTATTATTGGGACGCAGCTCTTCTACTCTAAAAGGACTTTTGATAAGTCCTGGGGTAATTGATCCCGATTATGAAGGTGAAATAAAAATTATAGCCAGTTCTCCAAAAGGTATATCAGTAATTTCACCAGGAGATAGAATAGCACAGTTACTAATAATACCATGCCTACATGATAAATTTTCCAGTCATGCTGTAGAAAGAGGTTCCAAGGGATTAGGCTCCACAGGTGTAGATTGGGCTATGCTTTCTTTAAATTTAGATTCTCGCCCCATGCTAAAACTAAATATTCAAGGACATGAATTTAATGGGCTACTGGATACAGGTGCAGACCTTAGCATTATCTCTCGTCAAGAATGGCCAAAACATTGGCCATTACAACAAGCCACTCAAACGCTTCGAGGCCTAGGAGTGGCGAATAATCCCGATAAAAGTGCAATGGTATTAGATTGGAAGGATCCTGAAGGATGTGAAGGAACTATACAGCCATATGTATTGGATCATCTTCCTATAAATTTATGGGGACGAGATGTCTTAGATCAATTAGGTTTAACATTAACAAATAATATCAATCAAAATGCACCCACTATTATGGCTAGACAAGGTTTTAGGAAAGGAAAAAGATTAGAAAAACAAGAACAAGGTATAGCAGCACCAATACAAATAAATCAAGGAACAGACAAACATGGGTTGGATTTTCACAAAGGGCCACTGAGACAATAAAAATTACCTGGAAATCAGAAAGACCAGTATGGGTCCCTCAGTGGCCCTTGACTAAAGAAAAGATACAAGTAGCCCATGATCTGGTCAAACAACAATTAGTGGAAGGACATATACAACCTTCTGTATCTCCCCATAATACTCCCATTTTTGTCATCAAAAAGAAATCTGGTAAATGGAGATTATTGCAAGATTTAAGAGCCATTAATAATGAAATGGTCATTATGGGACCTGCTCAATCGGGGATTCCTCAGTTGTCTGCTTTGCCAAAAACTTGGTATGTTTTAGTTATAGATATTAAAGATTGTTTTTTTTCAATTCCAATTCATCCTGAGGATAGTCCACGTTTTGCATTTACTATCCCTGCACTGAATCATGAAGGTCCTGATCAGAGATATGAATGGAAAGTACTCCCTCAAGGGATGGCTAACAGCCCAACTATGTGTCAAATTTATGTTAACAAAGTAATCCAGCCACTTAGAAATCAAAATCCTGAGCTACAAATATTTCACTATATGGATGACATATTATTAGCACACAAAGCTAAAAACACATTGCTAGAATGTTATGCCACACTTACAAACTTATTAAAAAATTATAATCTAGAGATAGCAATAGATAAAGTACAATTAAATTTTCCAATTAATTATTTGGGAGTTCTATTATCCTCAACCATGGTCCGTCCACCAAAAATTCAAATACGATTAGATCAACTCAAATCACTTAATGACTTTCAAAAGTTATTAGGAGACATAAATTGGATAAGGCCTTATCTAGGTATTCCAACAGGAGAATTGGGACCTTTATTTGATATCCTAAAAGGTCCATCAGATCCAAATTCACCCCGAATGTTAACGCCTGAAGCAAGAAAGGCATTAAAAATCATTGAAACATATATGGAAAATATGCATTTGGATAGAATTGATATAAGTTTGCCTTTATTATTTATTGTACTATCAACAAAAAATATTCCTACAGGAGTATTTTGGCAAGAAGGTCCATTATTATGGATACATTTATCTTATTCTCCTAACAATATTCTTACTAGGTATCCTGAGGCTGTAGGACAATTAATACTCAAAGGAATAAAAACAGCAAAGGCAGTGTTTGGAATTTCTCCTAATAAAATTATTACTCCATATACTATGAATCAAATTGATGAATTAGCTAATGAGTTAAATACTTGGGCAATAATCATGTGCAAATCTAATGTTTCATTTGATAACCACTTACCATCTAATCCTTTATTGTCTTTTTGGTCATTGCATCCTGTAATTTTTCCAAAAATGACAAGAAAAACACCTATCATGAATGCTCCAAATATATTCACTGATGGATCAAATAATGGTACAGCAGCAATAGTTACCCCTGATCGAACTTTTACATTTTTAGTACCCAAACAATCAGCTCAAAAGGTAGAGCTTAATGCAGTATTACAAACTTTTGTGATGTTTAAAGATTCTGTATTTAATTTATTTTCTGATAGTCAGTATATAGTTAATGCTATAGTATCCCTTGAAGATGCTGGTAGGATTTCCCCTTCTTCTACTGTTTTCTCTTTGTTTTCCACTATACAAAGTTTAATCTGGGACAGAAAAGATCCATTCTTTATAGGACATATCAGGGCACATACAGGATTGCCTGGAGCCCTTAGTTTGGGCAATGATTTAGCAGATAAAACTACACATGACATTCATATTTTCTCTATACTAGAAGAAGCTATAAATTTTCATAAAAGGTTCCATGTCAATGCTAATACTTTACAAAAGCGTTTTAAAATAACTAAGGAACAAGCTAGACAAATAATAAAACAATGTCAAAATTGTGTGACCTTTTTACCACAAGTTAATCTTGGAGTCAATCCTAGAGGATTGATACCTAACCATATTTGGCAGATGGACGTCACACACTTGCCAGAATTTGGAAAATTAAAATATTTGCATGTTACAGTTGATACTTCTTCTGGATTTTTGATGGGCTCCCTTCATGCCGGAGAAAAAACTAAAGATGTTATAGCTCATTGCTTACAAAATTTTGCCACTGTGGGCATTCCAAAACAGTTAAAAACAGATAATGCCCCTGGTTATACATCTACTTCTTTTAAACAATTTTGCTCATCATTTGGCATTACTCATATAACAGGAATCCCATACAATCCACAGGGACAAGGCATAGTTGAAAGAGCTCATCAAACTATTAAAATGTACTTATTAAAGCAAAAAGACGGAATTGGGAAGGGGTATATATTCCCCAAAGATAAACTTAAAATAACCCTTTTTACTCTAAACTTTTTAAATTTGGATTCATCAGGACTTAGTGCTGCAGAAAGGCATATGTGTCCAAAAAATGTACATAAGCCCAAGGTACTTTGGAAAGATATTCTAACAGGACAATGGAAAGGTCCTGACCCAGTAATTGTCTGGAGTCGGGGGTCTGTTTGTGTGTTTCCACAGGAAGAACAGCAGCCGATTTGGATTCCGGAGAGATTAACTAAAGTCCTGACCCAGTGATTGTCTGGAGTCGGGGGCCTGTTTTTGTGTTTCCACAGGGAGAACAGCAGCCGATTTGGATTCCAGAGAGATTAATTAAAGCAATTTCTACAGACCAAAAAGAAGATGATTTGGCTCAAATCCATAACAGCTGATATCCAAAACTCCAATTTGGCTATCCTTACATCTGCAACAGAACCAGGATGCTTTTTTCAATATCTATTTTATTCTATTTTGTTTTTTGAGCTCATATAGACCTAGGTTAATGTTTTGCTGATCAGTTCTATATATATATATATATTTTTTTTTTACTATAGAGTTTTTAAACATTGCAATGGAGATTTCACCTGTAAAAAGTTATAAGGCCTTTACTATTATGTTATGTGTTGTATGTATTATATTATGTGTGCACACTTGTGTTTTGTGTTATATGTTTGAATGTACATATGTCCATATATCATATATGATTGAGCGCTCATAAAAAAAAAAAAATGGATCCAAAATTTTTTTTTTATTCACGTGATTTAAATGGTTTAATTTAAATTGGGTAAATAACTGTTAAGAAGGTTAACAGATCTGTTTGTTTACTTTCACCTATTCTTTTTATTATATTTAATAATTCTTTTCAAAATAATGTAAATTGTTAAGAAAATTGTTTTCTTTTAGTGCCTTCTAGAATGTTACACAATTATTAATATTAACCATTATTGCCAAAATTCCTATCTTCATCCCAGTGCCAGTGAAGATAATGTAAATTGTTAAGAAAATTGTTTTCTTTTAGTGCCTTCTGGAATGTTACACAATGTTTTCTTTAGCTATTATTGCCAGAATTTCTATCTTCATCCCAGTGCCAGTGAAGACAATGTAAATTGTTAAGAAAATTGTTTTCTTTTAGTACCTTCTAGAATGTTATATAATTTTTTCTTTAGCCATTATTGCCAGAATTCCTATCTTCATCCCTGTGCCGGTGAAGACAAAGATAAAACTAATCTACAGTCTCTGCAATAGCCATCACTGAACCGCTTAACTCACTTGTATGCATTGTGAACTATCTGTTGGTGCAGCGACTTGTGGTAGTGTTGGAGTATTTTTGCTGATGATGTCATCGGTGGTACAATTTTTCCAACAAGAGCTGTCAATTGATTTGGTATATCTTCCTCCCTTCTGCTTGTAATGATCGTTCAGCTATTTGGGGGCCAACAGAGGTGAGGCAAAGAACCTCACCCCCCCCCCCGCTGGTACCTCTCCACAGGTGTGGCTGTATACTGGACCGGTAGTCAATGACGGGTAAGATCCAATTACAATGGTACCAACCTAAGACAGGAGGCTGACGCCCTGAGGTCAGCTCATCCGAAGACGGGTAAGGACCATATGTAGTATTGGACAACCTAAGGCAGGCACGGTCCCTAAGCCACATGCTTGTTGTTTAAACAGAGAGGGGGAGATGTTGAGAGCCACAGCCAAAGGGGCCCCAGCAAACTTCCAGCTGCCAGCAAACTTCCAGCTGCCGGCTGATGATTGGCTCACAGTGGCCCCAGCAACATCTAGCTGATTGGCTCCTCTGCGGTGATGTTCATTGGGCTGTTTCCCTGCCCTTCAAGCTGCCAGCTGATGATTGGCTCACAGTGGCCCCAGCAACATCTAGCTGATTGGCTCCTCTGCAGTCATGTTCATTGGGCTGTTTCCCTGCCCTTCAGACTACGGAACTGCTCATTGGGGGACTTCTTTGGCTCCGCCCACGCGACCTAGCCAATCGGCCTCAAGAGCAGGAGGATTGTGGGAGGGGGGGGTTGGTGTGTGGGAGAGGCTTGTGGAAGCCGGTGGTGGCAGTTGGGCTCTGAGGGTTTTTCCTGAGGAGCTGTTTTGTTTGGCGTTTGTAGTTTTAAAAATAAAGTTTGTTTCTTTTGACAAGTGGCTCCTGAATTGTGCCCAGCCAGACTGCGGCATTTAGCTTTTCTTTTTTTATTACACATTTAATTTTTTTCCAGTTTCTATATGCCAGTGGGTGCCTATTTTCAATGATAACATACTTTTTGGTTCTTTGAAACTAAAAAAAGACTAATTTTAAACTTACTCTGACTTTATGATAATTTAACTTTGTTTTAGCTTTCCTTAGCAGCAAAAACTCAATTTTGAACTTAAAAAGAAAACAACTTCACATTGATTTTTATGAGTTATTTCCTTGTTGTTTTATATACCATTTTTAAACAGACTCTACAAATTTTTTAATAACCATTATGCATAAATATGATGCACCTGAAGATTATTCTATGCCCCTAATTATTTCTTTGTTTCAATTTTTTTCGTGTCTTCATACCTGTACTTTGGATTGTAATGATCATCACATTTCACCATCATTAATTACCCCATGTCCCCTTACTTCCCCTCCAACCATTCTTTGTTTCAATTTTGATTAAAGTTCACTTCCCACTTATGCTCAAGAACTTTTACTTCTGAGCTGGTTGCAGTTTATGCATGCTAATAAGACCACACAGAAAACAGAAGATCTAAAATGGAAGATTAAACATGAAGAAACATTTTCAAATCGGAATATTTTTCATGATTTGAACATTTAAAATTTTTTTAAAAAAATCTTCTTGTTTCTTTTCAATTTATTAAATGAAAGATTGTTAAAAGAAAATTTTGACAGTCTAAATATAAATTCTATTTTACTTGGTGTATTTAGCTTTTCTTTTTTTACTACATATTTAAATTTTTTTCCAGACTGTTGTGGAAATTTAGTTTGTTAAAGAATTAGAAATTCTTTTTTATTTATCCAAAAATTAATAATTCCTGTTTAGAAAGAGGAATCATTTATACAAGTGAAATAATCATTGAAGAATAGTTTAAATATCTTATTAAAAATAAACTATTTTGTTGCTAATTATTTGAGTAGTTTAAAATATTTTTAAACTTTTTTTCTTAATCTTTTTCTGAAGTTTTCTTTTAGGTTTCACAGACTGATTCTAATTGCAGCAAATCCTGGTCCATCCCTATTCCCTAATGTTTGGGGTTCAAGAACAGAAATTAATTTTCTGATGGATTTAAAGGCTCAGGAAGTCACGCTATGAACATCTTATCTAAAATATATAGCAAGTTAGAGGCAAATCTTAAATTTGCATATTTACAAAATGTTTTATAATCCCAAATTGTACACATAAGCAGTGATGCTTCTGAAGCATCAACAAAATTATGGTGTTTAATCAATCAATATAGCACCTTTCAATTTGTGTGCAGTGCTGACTTTATAGACAAAATGAATACCTTCACCATACTGTTCCTATTCTGGGGAAAATAGAAATGATTTTGTGGTTCTTTGCTTGCAGTTTGTGGAGTGACTTATTTAAAATGTTATTCTTAAAACTTAGTTTTCTTCAGTATGGAAAGATTTGCCACTGTAATGCCAACAGAGCAATGTTTAGCCTCTTTCTCTTCGTTGAATTTTTTTCCTCTATGACAATATTCAAAATGAGGATTAATTGTCTTTAATGACCCAAATAAATCTGCTCAGGTAAAAATAACCAAGTAACTGTACTCAATATGCCTACCGATTAGGTTCTAAAGACATAAACACTCAATATTTTCAGTGTTCAAAACCTACTTATCTGGTCTGGAGTACTCTAATATACATGTTTAAATACTGAATGATGCACAATAGAGACTTCTTTTTGTCCAACTGATAAATATATAAACTTTTTAGGGGCCATGAATGTCAACAAGCTGCTTTTTGCACATGGCAGCACAAGTCCACTCACTTCAATAAATCCTTTTTTGGATTCCCACTTGTTCCCTTTCACCTTTCCCTTTTGGGGTGTCTCTCCCTCTCATCCCTGACAGTGGAATCTCCCTTTGCTCTTTCATTCCAGAAAAAACAAACAAACAAACAAACAAACATTAAAATCTCATTAATGTTGATAGTGTTGTATTGATTTATAGCTTGTTTCATTTTTAAATAAATAATATCCTCTTAAAAACTCACTTTTTATTTATCAGTCCCTGACTTCAAATCCATTTCACAGGGGAAAAGAGTCTTAGACATGCAAAGGCAGTGAGCTGACTCACTCATAGCCCTGAAGGGAACAGAGAACAGCCAAGAGCTGTTGGAAGTGCATGTGGGCAGGCAGGTGAGAGCTGTGGTTGGTGCGTCTGGACTGCCAGCGAGACTATAAATCGCCCTGTGTCAGTCTGCGCTGCCCACTTGAGCTTCCCCAAGGCCTATAGGTATCTGGGATCTTGCTCTAACATATCTGCTTAAAAAAAAAGGGGGGGGGAATAAAAAAGAAAAAAAAAAGACGTTCTTTATTCTGGTAGAAGCAATTTTTTATTTTTTGGCATAATGCCTTCCCCTTCCAATTCTGATGAGCTGATATTTTTTGTGAATGGAAGAAAGGTAAGTTCATGACATGATTAACATGAATTTTCATATACCAGGGATAAAATCAAGCCTTTCCGCCCCCCCTCTGTGATGCCATTCATTTAATATTTCCTTAACTTCTGTCTTCTTCTGTTTGAGTCATATAGTGGTATAAACTTGGGTCAGTAGTTGAAATGGTGCCCAATTATTAAAACATGGGGCTTCTATTTGCTTTTTGTTTTTCCTCTGCCTTCCCTCACAGCTTAGCCTCTCTGTTTTACTAGGAGACACAGAGAACTAGTGGCAGAAGTAGGGAATCAATAGCCCTGGTTTTAGGAAATCTTCTCTGCCTAACCAATTTAATGACTTTCTGTGGCCATGAGTTATTTGAGTCAATTTTGGAATCTGTGTATTCATTCCCTATCTGAGTCCTTTTCAGGTAAGTTGGGGTCAAAAAATCATCAGGTATATCGGAAAATTCAGGCATCAGAAAATGCACTATATCTTCAAAATTTTGGCTCCAAGTAGTAAAGGATTTCTTTATTATGTTTCTCTTCTAAAGCCACCCACATCAAAAATGTGCCCTCAGAGCAATGGCTAGAATTGCCATAACATGTTGATATTATCTTCCTAATCTCCCTTCTCCCATTTCACAATGTAGGTAATAGAGAAGAACGCTGATCCTGAAGTCAATCTGCTGTTTTACGTGAGGAAAGTTCATATCCTTGTGTTTCGCTGTAATCCATCTGAATTGGGTAGTAAGATGTGAACATGGTAAGAACTATCAAGAAAGTCACCTGAATTTGTTCTAGATAATGACCTTATGTTCCTTTGGCAGAGTCTAGTCCGAGTTCAGAGAATGAATCTATCAATTTGTGCTTTGTTTGATGCATTTTTTTTTTACTTGAGCAAAACCAAAAGAAGCACCCAAAGAACCATGACTGTGCTCACTTGGGAAATAACTTATGACTTTGGAGCCCAGTGGTCATTCTGATGCTTGTTTCATATTCAGGAATATTATTGATGTAAATGTGTCTAGCCAAATTTCTGGCCAGCTAAATATTCATAGGTGCATGTCACAGGCAAGAGTGTTCCACAAGACATATTACTGACTGCTCCTATGCCCTTGGGTCATCCCTATCAGAGAAAACAAGTATTATTAATGTATTTCAAAATCCCAAAGTATAGTTAATGCCCTTCAAGCTTTCCATCTCTGCTCTTAACTCCACATTCCTCTGAGACCTTCAGTAGACCTTCAGTATTCAAGTATTCCTTGGATTTGGGTGCTGGTATAAAGGGCTGGTACTTAGGACCAGTTGTGGCCATGGTTATACAAATTTATATATGAGCCCAAAATTGCATTGAGCTATGCACGCATGTACCTGAGTGTGTGTATAAGAGGTGAGCTCAGGATAAGTTCTGCACTCTAGTTACCAACACTGTGCCAATGTCAAATTGCTGGTACTGATTTGTACTATAACTATGTGAGTATCATCAGTTGGGTCAATTGGGGGAAGCTGGGTGATGAATATACAGGGCTGTCAGTTCTATTTTGCAAAATTCCTGTGCAACTATAATTATTTAAAATAATAACTTAAAAATATATACTCATTGAGCACATACAAAGCTCCAGGAACTGTGTTAGGCTCTAGCCAATGATGAACAAGTCGATATTATCCTCTTTCTCTGTCTTTTTTGCCCCCAACATACATATCTGAAGACTATTTCAATACTCCCTGTTCTCACCATGACACTTAGCTAAAAAATAGACTGTATCTCACCCTTGTTTTCTCTCAGACTCCATCTCTCTCTACTTAGTACCTTGTTGTCTGGTTTCCTACCCATCTTTTACCACTCTGCCCAGTACTGCCTCCTAAGGTCATTATTCCACTTACATTCCAGGTGGGCAAATCCTCCCTCTCCACTCCTGCCATTTCCCATCTAACTCCTTCAAAATCATACTATAAATCAGCAGGACCCATCACTCCCTTTTTATATTATTTCTAAGTACCAATCACACTTCCCCCTGCTTTCTCTGGCATCTTAAAATGAGGAAATAGATCTATATTAGGAGAAAACTGAAAATTCACAAATTTCCAAGCAAACATTGCCAGAACTAGCCCTAGGAAAAATCACCCCCAGCGCCTCCACCTGCTTTTCCTCAGCACCTGCCTCTGTTCATTCCTTGATGGTGCCTAATATAAATAAGCAGTTCTGGGCAAGTAAGAATTGCCTGGTACCACCAGATCCCAACTTTACAATTAGAGTGAACAGTTCTGTACAGTTCTGTAATGGGGTCAGAGATGTTATAAAACTTACTTGTTCCTCAAGTGGGTTGTTATGATGAATGGCTACTCTAGAAATTAATGTTTGTGAATAACCACAGATTCTTCTGCCAGTATCATCCTACTTCTCTTTCACAGGACTCGTGTAATCCTTCCAAAACTGTACCTACGTCTGGGAGTGTGTGTGTGTGTGTGTGTGTGTGTGTGTGTGTGTGTGTGTGTATATATATATATATATATATATATATATATATATATATAAAATTTTTTCCTTTAAATCATGTCATCCATATTGTAAAAACTTTAGGATCCCATAAAACCCTAATATACTAGTAACTCAGGCCTTAGCTTAGGAGTCATCCCCAGAGTAGAACACAGTCACACAAAGAGCAAACTTTGGAGGCATCTGCACCTCTCTTCCACTGTCCCATTCCCTCCCTGTCCAAGATCAGAGGATCTTTCAGAGGCCCACAACTTCCCATTGACACACCCTAAAACCCCCACCGCCCCACCCAGATCCTGTATCCCTGCTCGTTCAGCACCTTCCAGCCTGGTTTTAAGCAACCTGCAGAACAAGATGATGCACCCCAGGCTGAATGGCCCACAGCTACTTGGGGAAAGAAGGGTGCAACACATTAGAGTTGTTTAATCTCCCATGAAATCCTGACTCTACAATCAAACTGATGACTTCGGGGGAGAGGGGTCCTAGAAGCACCCCCAAACATTTGTCCTTCACCCACCCCTCACCAGAGCCTTGATATTGCTTGCAGTTCTGAAAACACTTCTTAATTTTATTCAGCTGACAAGCGCGGGGTATTCTAAAGTAAGCTAAAAAACTGTGGGCTGCACAGAGAAAGTGGGGTGAGCCCCATGTCATGGCACACAGGGAGGGGCACTCACCCTGGGCTTGGGGAGGGAAGGAAAGGATCAGGCAGTTTCAAGGCAAATAGAACTTGGAACCAAGGGCATTCCAGTCAGTGGCCAGAGAATAGAGTGCTTGCAAGGAACAGAAGGGAGTCCTGATGGCTGCAAAGACCTGGAGGTGGGGGTGGGAGGCTATGATGGCAAATGAAGGAGAAATAAGGAATGAGGTCCTTGAAGCAAAGGACCAGGCCTGGCTGATGTCATTGTCACAGAGTGCATGAGAGTTACAAACCACCAAACATACTAAGCCAAATTGAAAGGGAATAAAATGTTCTTTAATGAGCATGCCAGGCAAGCAGCTGGGAGCAGGCTAACGCCCCAAAGAACTCCCAGCACCTGAATTTTGGAAGTACAGAGTTTACAAAGACAAAAACCATAAGAACAACTGAGGCACATGTAGGCCAGAAAGACAGATAATTTTGATCATATGAGAGAATTGTTTTGATTATACATTTTAGAGTCATTTTGTTATACATCAGGGCCGTAGTCAGGGATGCTGGTAGGTCCTACTGTACTGTCAACATAGATACAGCTGTCAGGAGGCTGCAAAGAAAACATTTTAAGCAAGCATTCAATGGAGTTAGGTCAGAACAAAATGGCATTACTTTGGTTCTTTTGCATTTCAGTCACAATCCCTGTGCACGCCACCTGCCCACTTAGTGTTGGGGTAACTTTGGGATATATTGTTGGGCTATGAATGGGGCACCAAAAAAGCTCTTCAATGTAAAGGAACAAACAACAACTGACCTAAGTCAGTTTGACTGAAGTTGCTGTGTTAGGCATATAAAAAATATAGCACACCCAGTTAAATTTGAATCTGAGTGCGTAGGACATGCTAAATATTCCCATGGTTTATCTAAAAGTTAAACTTAACTGAAGGTCCTGTGCTCTGTCTGGCAACCCTATCTGATGATGAGTGTTGAGATGACTCTACAAGAATATGGAAGGAACTGTCAGGTACTCCTAGCGAGGGTGGAGGGAGGGGCCGTCAAACCAGCTACTGGGCATCCAGAGGACAAAACTGCTGATGGAATCAATTTTTCACTTTCCACTAGGGGCAACTTTAAAATGCATGTCACAGACTGTTTTTAAGTTCTGAGGAAGTGAAAAGTGACCCTTGTCTCTGAGCCAGATAGCACTTGATTCTTTATTTGGAAATTTCAGGAATTTCCAAATGCAGAAACAGAGGATTTTCTTGCCTTTCATGCCCCATTGAATGGAGCACTTCAACTAAGATATGAGCCACTTACTTTCAGCCCTCTGCCTGGAAGTGGAAAGCCTGGCTTGGCAACCCTAAGATGGCTTAGCTGGCTCAGATAGGGACTAAAGAACAAAGCAGAAAGTGTGCAGCCTGTCTGGGCTGCTGCAAAGAACTTCCCTTTACTCTACCACTAGGGTTATCCTGACCCTGCATTACCTCTCCTGGGTAGCAATTTCCAAGACGAAAATGAGCCTTAGCCTCCACCCAAGCCAATTATAAATTTTACCATGAA
Organism: Urocitellus parryii; assembly: GCF_045843805.1. NCBI lineage: Eukaryota > Metazoa > Chordata > Mammalia > Rodentia > Sciuridae > Urocitellus > Urocitellus parryii. The sequence continues at coordinate 249,746,562 of NC_135531.1, forward strand.
ATCCTTTTTAAACTTCATCCAGAAAATGTCCCAAGCAAATTCCAATAGATTCTTGGATGCAATTCCACTAGAACCTAAAGTAGGGGATTTGCATATATTATTTGTGAAAATATGTAGATGTCTTATAGGAAGAAGATATACAGTGATGGTTGATATTATTGACTCAACTAATCCCATAAGAAAGTAAAAGCATTACATTGCTGTACCTGAGAAAGTTAAACCTCATGGGGTTGGGGGTGGATTTTTCTAAGTTCTGCACACAAACTCCTTCCATCACTCTGTAGCAATAACACTACATGGGTTCTGAATCCATTGTCCAGTTCTGGACTTTTTACTGTGGACTTTTCCACAACTCATTTAGATGCAAACTCTGACCCAACAAATGTGAGGCTCAAGCAATCTTTGGGTATCCTACTTGTGTAAATATCCATATGGGTCACTGTAGAAGTATCCATGTTTGATCACAAGGGGCTTCTCTAGGCCCACTGGGAAAATCTGAAAATTTTTATATCTGGAAATTCATCTGGACCCGAGGTTTTCAGATAAGGCAGTGTGGGTTTTGGGATTTCTTCTCACCTTTCGTCAATGAGCTCATTTATAAGAAAAAAGATCATACATAAGCAGGAAACTGGCCAATTTGTTACAAGAGTCATGGAAACATGTTGCTTGTTATCAGTCTCCAAAGGAGAGAAATGTGAAAACCAAAGCAGCCAGGGATCCCCTTTTCCTTAACTCCCTTCCCCCAGTCCGTCTTACAGGTACAAAATATGGCTGTGGGGGAGGAGGCTGTGGCGCCTGCACGGTGATGGTGTCCAGATACAACCCCAAGACCAAGAAGATCCAGTATCCTTTGTGTTGGCCTGGCTCAGCTCTGGCCTCTGGCAGGGTGTGGAGCCTCTCACTTTCGCTGTGGCCATGAGCCCCTCCCATCTCCTTCCAGGAATCTAGCATAGTCATGTTGCCTCCAGATCTTTCCCACAGATGTTCTTTCTGGCAGAATGTATTGGCCCATGTGCCAGTCACTCAGGGCTCTGCTCTCTATTGCTGCAAAAACTCTTGCTTTGTTTTTGAATAGGAAATTTCAGAGTGTGTATCAGGCAAGAATGGTTAATGGAAAGAAGTGATAGTCTTGCTGGAAGATGTAGGTCAACTCAATGAGAAGAGTTGTTTGCTCAGAAGTGCTGAACGACTCCTCAAATCATGCCATGCAATTGAACCAACATTACCTTGACCTAGAAATGAAATCTGTGCTCTGATTGAATGTAGAGGTGAAGAGTTGTCTAGCATGATTGCCAAGTTTTTGCCTTAGGAAACTTGGCAGGGGGCATTTACAAATTAGAAAACTTGGAAAGGGGTAAATTTAGCTAAAGACACATTGCATTTAGGGTAATTATGGGACACTTCAGAGGGACTGTCCAGCAGAACTCTAAATTGTTCTGTTATTTAAAGAAGAGTTCTCATTTAGAGCTTATAACTTAATGTTATATCATCAATACTAACAATAACAATGCTAATAAAAATAACAGTTATCGAGTGCTTATTGCATACAGGCACTATTCAGAGTAGCTTACATATAGGATCATATTAAGTTCCCCAAACAACTTTGAGATAGACATTAAATTCACTCACATTTTGAAAACAGGAAACCGAGGCAAATAACTTTCTCAAGGTTTCATGGGTCAGTGAGTAGCAAAGGCATGTTTTCATCCACATCATGTAAAAGGCAGTGGGAACTATAGGAGAGAGTAGAAGTGTGAGACACTGTAGGACAATAGAAAGGAAACTGGGCAAAGAAAGAAGCCCCCACACAGGAGACCAAAAGAGTCTCCAAAGTTGAAGGAAGACTATCAAATGGAGAAGGTTCCAAGAAGATAGCGGTGATCACTATTGTGAAACCCTAACCCTAACCTCAAACCCTAAACCTAACTCTAACCCGGGAACACTAGATTGCTGCCAGGGCAAGGTTGGCAGAAGGATAGAGCCGGAAGGTAAAATCCAGTTGCCACAGGCATGTTTGGAAGGCAAGGAATGGTGGAGAGATTTTGAAGAAACTTGAGCAAGAAAGGGAAAAACGATGGGTCAATGCTAGAGAGAGATGTGAGTTTGAGTGTTTTGTTTTTTGTTTTATCACGGCCAACACTTGATTTTATTTCTCAATGCAAAAGAATTTAGGGAAATGAGAAAGGAAGTGGATAGTAAAACAATGGAGGACAGGGAAAGTCCATGAGAGGTCAAGAGTAAATGGGATCCAGAGCACAGGGGAGGAGGAGGATTGGTAGTTTCTCACCTACCGATCCTTGAATGGAGGTGAGAATGATGCAGATCAGAGGAGCAGTCTCGGCCAGCAGGTGAAGAGAGCTCATGCCTCTATTCCCTAGATGAGGCTCCAGGATAAGACTGAGGAGCTCAGTGAACACTGGAAGTGTCACAGAGAGAAATGGGAGAGGAAGAGAAGACTAAGAGGAGCGAAGGAACTGGAGAACATAAAAACCAAAAATGGATCTGTTGCCCAATGTGCCTGGGGTCTGCCCTAGCTCTGTACATCAAGCTCTCTTCCCGGGTCCCTCACTGGTCAGCTGAGTGACTTCCACACAGCTTTGATGATCTCTCAGGGAGGGTGGAACCAAGAGCGGAACTTGGTTTTTGTTCAGAAGAATGGCAGTCATACCCTCAGCCTGGGTAGAAGAATCATTCCCTGAAAAGGGAACACTCCCCACACCTGAAAAGACGATGGGACTTAGCCTGAGTGGGACTCAACAAGCTAAATTTAGCTAATGATGTCTGGATCCCATGCCCAACCAATGAGATGAGACTCCAGTGCTCACCGCACCTACCACGCCATTAAAATAGACACTAGTGTGGGACAGTTGGCCAAGACAAGGGCAGGATGCAGTGCCTTTCAAACTCAGCCACACATTGAAGTCATCTGAGGAGTGTTAAATGTCACTAGTTGATCTGATTTAATTTAATACACCAAGAGTATCTGTATTTTGTAAAACTTCTCATGGTTGAGAATCACTTGGCTAAACTTCTCCCATGGTAGTTCTCAGAAATCAACATATTAACTTCTGAATTCCTTTCCCTAGAATGAGAAAAAAATAAAATAGAACTGGAGAATGGAAGTCTCTGAGAAGTCCTTGAAAGCCTTTACTTTCTTTTCCTTTCCTCTCTAGCATTCTACCAGCTATATGTAGGTCCTTTCTTGATATATCCAGGAGTGCATGTCCCTATAGCTAGTCTGCTCTGTGTTCCCAGGGAAATAAAATATTGTGACTCTTCCTGGACTGAATTACCATCCCCCAAATGTCACCCACTCCTGCAATTCCAGTGTGTTCTCTTTACATCATTCCATTGCAGCCATTATCCCGTGACAGCATGCCTGGTGCCCATCTGCTCTCTGTACGGGGCCGCTGTCACCACTGTGGAAGGTGTAGGGAGCATCAAAACCAGGATTCATCCCGTGCAGGTAAGAGCACAATGATTGGGACCAGCTGATGGTATGGGAATCCCCCACCCCAGTCTAGTGACCTCCCATTTGGTCACCAACTTTGACATCCTTTAGGCTTTTAAATTCTTATTTTGTGACATTCAGTGCTTCATTTGCTAGTGCTCTTTTCAGGGATCTTTTAAAAATTCTTTCATTGATTGTAATAGATCTTAACCCCAAGAAACTTTCTCAGCCCCATCTTTGCCCTAAACCAAAAGAAAAGTCCAGTCTGAAAAGAGAATAAAATGAAAGAAGAAACCAAAGATTTATAAAGTAATAGTTTTCCCCTCACTTTTTAGATAAACTGAACTCTAATAGGGAGCCCAACCATATATAAGAACACTGCACAAATGCTTTCCAAACGTCTGACAAGTAACAGTACACCATGCCACAATAAAACAAAACTAAAATAACAAGGTGTTGACTAAAATTCAGAGGACTATCTAAAGATATGGCAATGTTAGTTTTATATACTAGAAGAGGAACTTCTGCCCGGGATGAGTTTTAAAAGCACTATGTAGAAAAAAGAAATTATAAAAGCGTATCTTCCCCTGAGATTCCTTCTCTTGGAAGGCTGTGCTTGGAACTCCCAAGCTTGGTTGACAGCTCGTTACCTTTGATGGACACTTGCTAATAATGCATGTCTTTCAGCCATCAACTTAATGGCTTTGTTTTCTGTTTAAGATCTTGCACTATGCTTGGCTCATCACCTTAATTATGCAAACACTTTCTGCTATACTTGTTGGATTTCTTTCTCTGAAGTTCTTGAGAGTACAAAGGTGGGATTTGTTCAGCAATGCCCCGGAGCAGGCTTGTACTGACTTGTGAGCATGAATTGTCAGAGTGCAGGAATTTCACAAGCCAGTCTTAAAACATACCTATTAACAAATCAAACTATATACACTCACAATTACCTAATTTATAAAATAATATGGATTATGGAGGTGGAGGTAGTTAGACTATGAAAATTGGCAGAAAATATAAATCAGGGCTTGTTTTCCCCCAGAGAGCCAGTTTTTAAACATTTACAAGCACATTTACAACCGGATTTATATGCCACATCTGAAATAAATTGCCTTTAGCAATAAATTTAACACAGCCATATTGTCTTCTAGCATTAGAACAATGTCTGTCCTTTAAGTTGAGCCACAGATGAAGCGTTTGGCTTTCATTTCAAGAGGCGCACTCTTTGAAAAAAATATTTATTTGAAAACATTTGCATCACACTCAAGCCGGACCATTGAGCAGCCGTTGAGAGGTGCACAGGACAGATGCACGGTCCTGTCTCCCATTTATGTCATCATGGCATAGGGTCTTTGAAAGGAGCAAAGTAAATTGTCATTTCTCTTTTTCTGTTGTTCTGTTGTATTTGAGTGTAAATGGTTAAATTGTGTAAATTAAGTACATGAATAGTACAACACTACTAAACAACACTGTACAATTTCCAAAACATTTATATAGATAATGTCCTTAAATTCATCAAAAATTCTGAAATATAGTTGGAGAAGAGGATGCAAATTATTTGATCATATTCAACTATTTATAATGATCCTGTAAAATAGATATCATTATCTTCATTTTATAGATGAAGAAGTCAAGTAAATCAGCCAAACTCACACAACAAAGGAGGTGCCAGAGGGACCAAAACTCACATGAAAATGACACCAAAGCACATTAGTTGTTCTAAGCCACACTTCCTGTTTCACAGGCTCCAAATAGCAAAGTGTCTTAATTAACTTGCTTTTCTTGAGGGCAAAAATAATACACATCTGATTTTAAGAAATAAAGTGTTTTCCTTTCAGGGGTTATTTTTTACCCTGCAGTTATTTCTGGGAAGTGGAATCTACAACTTTTGTTGCGGACTGGGGAACAAAGGTAGGGAAACAAGAGGTCTAAAGCATAAATGATGGGTGTACCATTGCTTCCCAGGAAAGACTTGCCAAGTGTCATGGTACACAGTGTGGATTCTGCAGCCCGGGAATGGTGATGTCTATCTACACGCTGCTCAGGAACCACCCAGAGCCAACACCTGAGCAGATAATGGAAGCACTTGGAGGTGAGTCATCTTGGCCCTGCGTAGGCAGGAGTCAGAGTAAAAAGTGCTCAGGAAGCTAGACACAGAGACCCTGGCTCATGGGAGAAATAGTGGCGCAGCTTCGTGGTTCCAGGCTCCTGGCTTCCTTAGTACCTGTCCTGACCGAAGTATTTCTAGAAAGGGCTGTCTTTGTTTGGCAGCAATGATGCCAGGAATGGGCATGCTGCTGGATTCCTGACTAATACTTTTCTTTTGGTGGAGCCATTTGTCACTCTGCAAAGACACACAGATGGGCTCTTTCTAACACTATCTTTTCTAAATGTAGAAATTTAGGTAAGCTGGAAGAACAAGATTGTGCTGTTTCCTTTTTAATTAATCTGTCTGAATAGTTCATTAACATCACTTACTAAAACTAATTTTGCAAAAAGGAAAGACTTTTTAGATACTTTGTATCTTTATGCCCTGGTTGGTTCATTATAATAAGATAATCAAGGAAATCATAAAAACAATTAGTTATCAAATAAACTTAGCAATTCGATCTCCTGAGGCAAAAGAGCTATCAAATTTAAATGAACAAAAACAATTATATACCTGAAAAAGCTATGTTGACAAATGCAGTATTCTTTTTTTTTAAATTTTGTTGAGAAGAAATTCACTTATCATAAAATTCACCTATTAAAGTGTACAATCCAGTGTTTTTAGTCTGTTCAGAGTTGAATAATCATCCCCACAATCAGTTTTAGAAAATATTCATCACCCAGAAAAGAAATGCCACAACTACTTAGTAATCAGTACCCCGCCATTCTCTCCCTCCCAACCTCCTACCATGGCAATTACTTATCTACTTTATTCATTCATTCATTCACTCATTTATTCATTCATTTATTCTAATCAGTTATACATGACAGTAGAAAGCTCTTCAATTCATTGTACACAAATGGAGCAGAATTTTTCACTTCTCTGGTTGTATGTGAAGTAGAGTCACACCATTCATGCAACCATACATGTACCTAGGGTAATGATGTCCATCTCATTCCACTGTCTTTCTTACCCCTCCCTTTTTCCCCCTCCCTTTTATCTCAGCCAAAATTCCTCCATTTATCCCATGCCCCCCCCCTATGGATTAGCATCCACTTATCAGAGAAAACATTCAGTCCCTGGTTTTTTGAGATGGACTTATTTCATTTAGCATGATATTTTCCAACTCCATCCATTTACTTGAAAATGCCATAATTTTATTCTCTTTTAATGCTGAGTAATTTTCCATTGTGTGTATGTACCACAGTTTCTTTATCCATTCATCTATTGAAGGGCATCTATGTTAGCTCCACAATTTAGCTATCGTGATGTGGCAGTGTCCCTGTAATATGCTGTTTTTTTAAGTCCTTTGGGAATAAACCGAGGAGTGGAATAGCTGGATCAAATGGTAGTTCCACTCCAAGTTTTCTAAGGAGTCTCCATACTGCTTTCCATTTTGGTTGCACCAATTTGCAGTCCCACCAGAAGTGTATGAATTGTCCCCCCACATCCTCACCAACAGTTATTGTTGCTTATATTCTTGGCTATTCGGACTGGAGTGAGATGAAATCTTAGAGTAGTTTTGATTTGCTTTTCTCTTTTATTACTAGAGATGTTGAACATTTTTTAATATATTTGTTGATGGAACAAATGCAGTTTTCTGTAACAACACTAATTTCATGGTGACTGGTCACTAATTCTTAGAAGAAAGCTATTAAGGTAAATTTCTAGGTATTATAGGAAAGTTCTTTGTTCTTTTCTATAAACAGACCTGGATAGAAACTGAGTTTTATGATGAAAAGATGCAGAATACAACTAAATAGACATTAAATTTAAATGTTATAGGAAGTGGCATATTAGTATTCCCTAATATTTTCCCTTATCACTTAACAACAACTTTTTTGGTTTCTAGTTAAACACTATTAAAATATGGGTCGATAATTTCAATTATAACCTGAATGGATTGAGCAATTGATAATTTTTGCTCAGTGAAATAATGAGCAACTAATGAGATATCAAGAAGTTTGAAAAGCATAGGTCTTGTGATTTGCCCTTTTTGTCAGTTTATTTGATTATGAGGCAATCTTACAGAGACAAATTATACCTTTCATGATTCTGTGCCTGTGATTAACATAGAAACCACCAAGAAAGAGATGGTACTGTCAAGTTTGGCTAAGTGGATGAGTCAGACAACTTTGTTCTAGGTGTAGATAACTTAAAGGCTATATTTATGCTCTCTGTAGATAACTTGAAGGGTATATTTTTGCTCTCTGTAGATAACTTGAAGAGTATATTTATTCGCTCTCTTTCTAGAATTATAAATATTAGTCACACTGATAACCTTTGTGGGTCTTTTTTTTTTTAATGTGTGGTGCTGGGGTTCAAACCCAGAGCCTTGTGCATGCGAGGCAAGCACTCTACCAAATGAGCGATATCTCCAGCCCTCATGGTCATATTCTAAGAAAAACAATAATACAGGGGCTGGGAATATAGTGCAGTTGGTAGAAAGCCTGCCTTATATGCACCAAGTCCTGGTTCACGACCCCCCAAAAGAAAGAAAAACAATAATATAAAATAAAGTTCAAATAAATGTAATTAGTATAGGCTTATAAGTTCTAAAATGGGCAACCAACATAAAAATCGCTGCTTAATTTAATCTAGGCTTTTCCTTTCAAGACTAAAGGAATAACATTTTTGAATTTTCATCTTTTTTCTTCTTCTTAGAATTAGAAAAATGTCTGTAATGGGCAGTTATCTTTTCTTCAGCAGTCTTTAATACAGTTAACACTGATTATGTAACCCTGAACAAAATGAAACAAAAAGCCCTGATACTGGCTCGCCCCAGCCTTTACTACTAGCTTACAGCTTATCAGAGAGAAGATGTCCATGGCCTTCCCACTACTTGTATTTCATACCACGTAGTTATGTTCTAGAAATTTCAGCTTCTTCCTTCTACTCTAAGGAATTCTAAATTCACATCCTTCCATGTTTTTTCTTCTTTAGCAAAAAGAAAGAGACTATGGAGTCTGCAGCCATTCAGCTTCTTCTAAAAAGAAAGGAGGGAACCCACAGCCCAACTTCCCTTGTGACTCACTGGAAGCAACACTTTTCTTCTAGGAGTTTTAACTTGCCCGATCCACATATACACACTCCCTCTGAAATTGTTAAACTATAATTGAACATAATAATTTGAAACATACTTTTAGTATAAAAATAATACATTCTATTGTGAAAGGGTCCCCAAATTTAAAGACATAGAAAAACTCACCAATAATTCTGCCACCAGTAGCGCCACCCAGACCAAGACATTAACACATGAGCCTTTGGAGACACTTATCCACACTATAGCAGTCCCAATTCCTCTTCCCCTGGGAGACTGCAAGAGAAAGGTATGATGAAGGGACACATAGATGATATGGAGATGCAGATATACAACTTAGGATAGGGGCAGGAAATAAAGCAGAAAGGATTGAGAAAAACTTTGGAGATTTCTGTGGTATTTCAGGAAGAAAATGTAACCACAAAATCTATTTTTTGAAGAACATCTCCAAGGGAAACATTTTTTTCTAAAAAATCTTGCTGGCTTTAGGGAGCAAAAAAAAAAAAAGAATCTCAATACTAATACAACTATTCCACTGAAAACATGAAGTACAGATATGCAATGTATTTCTATATTATTTTCTAAAACTTTACCCCTTGTTAATCAGGTAATTTGTGCCGATGTACTGGATACCGACCAATTATAGAAAGTGGGAAAACTTTCTGTGTGGTGAGTTAAAAAAAAAAAAGACTACCCATTCTGTTACATTAATGATCTTTTGCATAAAATAATGTATTGCATTCACTAATCTCTAAAATAACTCTAGGTTGCCTTTTCTAACCACTGAAAGTTGTTAAATACCTACAGCTTGTTTTTTTTTTTTTAAATAAATGGTTAGCATCTGTCTTGTTTTTATCCTTAAATTGGTCATTGTTCTCAAGCCAGAAATAACACAATGAGAACAGAATTTTGGAAGAAAAATTCTTGGCATTTGCTTATAGATAAGCCTGGGGAGCCATGTTGGGAGTGAAGGCATGGACTAGTGCCATATCCCACACAGGAGAGAATGACGACCCAGACCAGTGTGGCAAATGTGGATACAAGGAAATCACTTTTAAGAGGATTGCCAGAATCATAGCCACCAGATGGTAAAGAGCAAGGAACCCAGGTCACCTTCCAAGTCAAGAAACAGGAACCACAGGAGACAAAGGAAGCTGGGGGGAAAAATGATTTAGCATATGGGGGAGCAGGTAGTTTTGAAATATCTTGTTTTCAGAAAGTTGAATGTCAGGAGAAGATATATTTTGAAACAATTTCAGTAGGGGTGTTTTTCCAGAACCCATTTTTTATAGTAAAAATTAATTTTTATATAATGTTTTGGCTAAAAACAATTCAAGGTACATAAGTTCATGCCAAATACTATAAAATCTTTAAAAGTTATATTTTAATGCCAGTACTGAAAATTTTCAAGTTCTACATACTACTGGCTATTTTATTTTAATTCCTGGGTTGGATATTATTTATGTGGAACCATATGAGTGGGCAATATACTACCATTTTTGACCTTCAAAAGCAGCTTGTCTGATTCATCCTCTTACAGTGTGATTATTTTTCTGGTGACAAAAAAATAATCTGTACAAAGATAGAGACAAAATTAGATATTTAGACTCTCTCTCACACTGGGTCCCCACATTCAGTTACTTATAGTTAGTTCCTTTACTGGGTACAGCATTGACACAAAATCCAAATCCCTTCTTAATTCTGTAGAAATGATCTTGCAAGTAAGATATACCAGCTGCTACTTTGGCTGTAGTTCTATGTGTCAGGCACTGTATGAAACTTTTCTAATACTTAAATCTATCAAATCTTTTGGGGATGGGTTTTATAATCCGAATTTAACCCTGCTAATATGTGTTAAAGCAGATACTAGATCCAGTTCGCCTTGACTTATTTTTTTAATATTTTTTAGTTATACATGGACGAAGTATCTTTGTTTTGTTTATTTACTTTTATGTGGTGCTGAGGATCGAACCCAGTGCCTCACACGTGGGAGGCAAGCGCTCTACCGCTGAACCACATCCTAGCTGCCTCCCCTTGACTTATGTATGAAGAACATCTCTAGATTGCCACAAACCCTTTGCCAGTGTTTACACATTGAAAAGGGAAAGCAGGAATGATAAGTCTGATTGTTGTAGTAACTAATAAATAAATTCTGACCCCAAACTCTGCATTTCTGCATGAAATGTCCTAAAAATTAACGTTAAATGCTTTTCATCTCAATAATTCAAAATGATCCCAATAAACTAATAATAAGCTCAGGCTTCATTTATATTGATATTTAGAAAGTTTTCAAGAAAGATACATGCTGTATCACCATTAAGATGACAAAAAGCAATCTGTTGGGTTGGTTACTACAGTGTAACTACACTTCACATATCTCAGTTCCAATAGAAGCCTCTGCTGGCTGACTCCACCCGCCTCTCACACCTTTGCCATCCCCAGATATTGGAATGACACTGTTTACAGGACTCCATCCTGACACCGTCCTGTTCACTCCCTATTATTTTATTTAATTGTTCAATGAAGAGATAGCAGGTTACCTAACCTGCCAGATGCTAAGATAGGTAACTAAAGAACTAACTAATAAATTTGACTTCAACTGCATTTCCTCCTAAGGAATCCAGTGTTTGTCAGCTGAAAGGATCCGGAAAATGTTGCATGGATCAAGATGAGCAGGCTCTTGAAAACAGACAAGAAAAAGTAAGTATCTGGCTTTTCCACTTCAGTTGAGATTGGCTGAAAAACATCCATATAAACCCAAAGGAGTTCTCTGTTAGTGTGAGTAAGTAAAATGCAAAATAAGTGCATTGGGATCATCAAAAGCCTCAAAGAGCTCCAAAAATTAGGAGGTTCGTGACTCACACCAGGCTGGTCGCACAGGCTGCTTCCCTTCCCAAGCATCAAGGCTTTCTGTGCTTAGTCTGAGTTTAGCAACCATCCCCATTCCCCTCACTAAGAGGGACTGAGCAGCAGTGCCCCCTCATGCTCCAGCCAGAAAAAAAAAAAATATCTGCAAATGATTTCTGGGACCCAGAACAGAAACCTGAAACCCAATTTCTGACACCAGAGGAAGAAAACCAGAGTCTATTAAGCAAGCTGGGAAATCACCCAGTGCTCCTGAGAGAGTGGGAAGAACTCCACTGAGGGATGCCCTGTGGTTCTGGAACCTCATTCTGTGTCAGGACATGTCAGAGCAAGAGGCCCTGACTCTGGAGTCTCACACTTAAATCTTCCTGCACCTTGCTCAGTAACTCCGTGTTTTGTTTTGTTTCATTGAGATATGTACCAAACTGTATGATGAAGATGAATTCCAGCCATTGGACCCATCCCAGGAGCCTATATTCCCTCCTGAACTGATAGTAAGATACTTTACTTCTATTGTTTCCTAACATAATATGGTATCTGCCTTTTTGTATTACACTATGAAATTACTAAGCTTTAACATTAAATTGGGAAGTGTGCCCAAGATAATGGAGCAAAAAACCCATTTTTAGGGACTTTATTCAGATAAGTGGACCAGACAGCTTGGAAGAGTGGTGTTGCCAGGATCAGCTGCCAGGATGCATTGGTTGAATCCCATCAACTGAAGAGCCTCAGGCCAGAGTACAGTGACTCACCCAAGGTCATTGGTACTCTGTGAGATATCTTAAAGGTCATTTGTAAAACCAGTGAAGGAAGGATCCAATGATGGGCTGGGGATATGGCTCAAGCGGTAGCGTGCTCGCCTGGCATGCGTGCGGCCCGGGTTCAATCCTCAGCACCACATACAAACAAAGATGTTGTGTCCGCCGAGAACTAAAAAAATAAATAGTAAAAAATTTTTTAAAAAAAGAATCCAATGACACTTAGAATAGCAGAATCACACTATTCTTACATTTAGTTTCTGTAATTTCAACTCAGGGTGGGAAAGAGAAAGGGAAAATAACGTGTATAGTGCAGTGTGTCTGCCACTCTCTTCTGTGCCCGGAGAGAGCACGAGAGAGGTGATTCCACTGGCTTCAGAAGGTCTCAGTCCCCACACACCTCTCAGAATGTAAGAACTTGGGCATCCTGGGTACAAATCTAGAAATAAAAATTACATGCCTAGTGTAGCTGTCTGTACGCACATATCTAAATATAGACATAGAGACAGTTGTTCAAAAAAACCCATTTATGCAATTCCTGCTGAGTGATTTAAGGGATGCTTTTCAAGGATCATTTTGTCTATAAACAATTATTGTCCAGCAGAAAATCTCATCCCCAAAGATGAGTCTCCTCTGAGTCACTGTTGGGCAGAACTAGAGCAGGAAGCCTGGCATCTTAGTTCCAGGCCAAGCCACCTTCACTACATTGTGCTATTTCCTCTTCGAACACTCACTTCACAAATACAAATGGAGTTTAGGCCACTCTCCATGATGATTCTTTAGCAGTGCCATATGGATCTTATCAACAGATGACTCATTGGCGATCCCTAGAAGCTGGGTCTCTCCAGAAAGCTAAAATGCAGCCCACCTGGACACCCAGAGCTGTGGATACACTCATGGCTTGTGTTCAAGAGCCCTGCTTGAAAGTGTGTTACATTTGCTTCTCTGCAGAGAATGGCAGAAGATCCAAATAAGAGGAGATTGACATTCCAAGGGGAGAGGACTACCTGGATCACCCCTGTAACCCTGGACGACCTTCTGGAGCTGAAAGCCAATTTCCCGAAAGCCCCGCTTGTCATGGGGAACACTACAGTGGGTTAGTGTTTGCTTCCCTGTTCTTTAGAGTGGTTAGCCTAAACTCTGTGTCTCTTCTGAAACTCCTCATAAGTGCAATTCAATTTTGTTAATGATACTCATGATCCTTTAGAATGATTTGTTGCTTTCTTTTGAATATAAGTTACGAGCATCACAATTTTCATTCTGGCTTATCAGTAACTGACATGTATTAGCATCCATTTTCTTCTTTTTCTGATTGCTTGAAATGCTATTCCCCCTAAGGACCCGCCATTAAGTTCAAAGATGAATTCCATCCAGTTTTTATATCTCCACTTGGGCTTCCAGAACTACACTTTGTGACCACCACAGATGATGGTAAGTACCTTCTTTCACAAATAAGATATAATTGTTGGCTATTGGGCTGTTGGGAAGCAACCACAAGTGCTGAGTGATTTTGAGATTTCACAGAATAACTCACCTCACTTATTTATTCAGATATTTACTGAGCACCTACCCTGTGTCTTTTATGAGCATTGTCAAATGGATTTACTCAGCTGCATCACTGAGTTCTACATCATCATAGGAGCCATAATAGCAGAAAGATGTCACATACCTCACCAGGTATTTAGGGATTGACCAAACAAGAAACTGAAGACATGTGCTATCCAGTAGGAAAGGTTCTTGTCACACGTTACTCTCTGATTCACAAATTTTCTCAAGGTTCATTCCATATATACATACACAAACATATGCACACACACACACACACACATATATCTTGACCACAAAAAATGTAACTATGAACAACAAATTTGTTTGAAATGTAACTATGAACAACAATTTTTTTTTTATCTTCACATGCTTTACAACAACCCTGAGAGATAGATAGACATAGCAGGCAGCCATGGTATCTCTATTACCCTACAGACGGTATAGAATCAAAGGGCTTAAGTAACTTCATCAATATCACACAGCTAGCATATCCAGGTCAAGGCTCCAACCCAGGTCTTCTTGCTCCACCTAATACACTAAAGAAGGCAATCTGAAAAACACATCCCACCATCCACTACCCAGACTAAGCACTGGAATGATAATGACTGTAGAAACTAAAAATCCTATAAAGCAAGGTTTTCCCCAGTGAGGAAACAGAAATCAAGTAGACAATTTCTTGATAGCCCCTCTGACCTGCCAGTCTGAAGTCAGTCTGTCTATTCACTTTTTAACCAACCTGTTGGAAAGTCTATATCAATGGACTCACAGGAAGAGATCAGGCAAGGGAGGCCAGCCATGTAGAGCAGAAGGTTGGGAGAAGGTGTGGGAAGTATTTGGTTAGGGTGTGGTGAGGAGGTGGGGAGGAGGTAGAGCCTGTGGGACCCAAATCAGTGTTTGGGTCTTCACTGTTGTCCCTTTTCGTTACTGTTGTCCCTCCGGGGAGCAATAGGCACTGTTTCCCTAACCATCCATCTAGTAAATTTTAATACCGCCCATAAAATGTATATCTTTTTTATGTGCAGTGTGTGTTTTGGTGCTTTATATATAAAAAGAGTTTCGCACTCCTTTGGGAGCAATATTGCCCCCATTGAGGATGCATGGACTAGATGACATCACTACTTAAACCATACCCTGTAAGCATACCTGCAAATAAAATTGACCCAAGATATGGCAGTTGTCTATTCTTTTTTATCTTTTTGATCTGAGAACAATAAGAAGAGATAACTGAAGAAGGACAAATGGGCAATTGACATTTTTCAGGTTAATTTTTATTTAGGCTTTGTAAGCTTAAAAACAAAACAAAAAAACCCTTATGAGACCTTGACTAAGATTTCCATATTTGAGCAATTTATTTAGGAAAAGTAAATGAAGTACTGAATTTCAGTTATTTGTGCTTGATATGTGCTAAAGTCTATGGCACACATGACTGAGAAAAGGAGTTTTGTTTTCAGTATTTGAGAGTAAAGCAGATTGCCAGAAATATTTTTAATTATTGTATTTGTTGGTTGTTGTTCTGAGTGAATATGGAAAGCGAAGACAGATTGAAGAGACTGGTTTCATGCAGTCCTATCTTGTTAAAAAGTTCAGTTAAGCTTATATTCCACTATCTTATTTTTAGGGGTGACAATAGGTGCAGGATACAGCCTGGCCCAGTTGAATGATGCCTTACAAATTATTGTTTCGGAGCAACCAAAGGAGAAGACTAAGACATTTCGCGCCCTCCTGAAGCAACTGAGGACACTTGCAGGAGCCCAGATTAGAAACATGGCTGTAAGTTCTCTATTAGATAAAATAAGTCACAGTTCTGGACAGACATACAGTTCTGCTCATTTTAACCAGTGCTATCCTGAAGAGGAATCCTAAGTCAATGTTGAACATGTCTCCTCAATATGAGAGTGGGGATGGGTGGAGGTGTTCAAAGTAAGAGAACTGTGATATAACAAGATTATGATACAAGAGTCAGAAGATTCCCAAATCCTAGTCCCAATTACCTGTGATGATGTATGATCCTGGAGAAGCTATTTGATCTCTTTAAACCACTGTCTCTTAATTTTTGAAATTAAGGTCCAACCCAATGGACTATCTCTAAGGTACTGTCCAGCTCTAACAGTCTATGAAATATGCCTCCAAGATGCTCTTTTATGGCTGGTTCTCCTCTTAGATCTTTTTATTAAGGTCAGTTTCTAAATGTGTCTCCCACATGTGCATTCATGGATTCCCCCAGTTGTCTAGCTTACTGGGGTTTCCTAGTTATTTAATATTTGAGAAAAAAAATCAAAGGGAGATCAGTAGAGTAGAAGAAGGGGATCCAGGAGAGTGAGGAGGAGAGGGAAAGGGGAAATACTGGGAAATTATATTGACCAAATTATATTGTATCATGCACATGTACAAATATATAACAACAAATTCTACCATTATGTACCACTGTAATGTACCAATAAAAATACAGTGGGGGGAAAAACTTAAGAAAAATTGGCTCAGACTACTCCCCATTCCACACATGGTGGGTAGATTAGCAGGATTTGGTGGGGTCATGGGTCACTGTATTTCTCCTGTTTGGCTCTGGCTCTTTGGCTGATCCTCCAAATCTGCCCTTCATTTTCACCTTCTGCATCTTATGTCCCTTTTCTAAATGGCATTGCTCCTCTCAATTTCAACTTGACCCCGTAAGTCTTCAGAGAGCCCTTGTTTGAGTCAATGTGGAATAGCCTTTACTGAAGGTTCAAGGTGACAGAGAAGCATTCTATTTCACAGCAGCAAGACAGGCTCCATATCCCAGTTTTTCAATTTGCTCAGGCCACAGTCTCTCCACCCTCCTCAGTCAGTCTTTGAGGAAATCATTCTTCCTTGTTGCACATGGAAGAGGAATATTTTCTCAGGATGGGGTCAAGAGTGGGAATCTTGTATGATATGTTGTCTGAATCTACTTAGCTGCTTCCAAATTCACAGATCTTTCTGTGACACAAAGAAGAGAATTAAAAACTTAACACAAGGCCTCTGTATAGAGAATTCATTATTTGACAAACAACTAAGTACATCTTTTCAAATGCCATCCTTTTTTATTTAGACTTTAGGAGGACATGTGGCAAGCCAGCCTCATTTTTCTGACCTAAATCCCGTTTTAGCAGCAGGAAATGCAACCATCAACCTGATATCTAAAGGTAAGAGGCCAAGCTTCAGGTATTCTACTTTAGACTTACCACTGTTTGTTTTGTAGCTTCTGCTGTAATTATTAGCTGGAGACCCAAGAATATTTAATTTCACTTCATAAGGCTGTGTTTACATTGCTTCATCACACACCTCCAAAGGGTGAAACTTTGATCAGTTAGTCTGCTCTCCAGAGGTCCTTTATCTTACAAACTGGATACTTTTATTGCACCTGACAATTTTTCTTAAATATTTGACCAACTTGTGAGCAGTTAAAATTACAGTATCAAAGTAGTTGAAGAAAAATACTAATGAGTAGTCTCTCCATGGCATATTTCAATCCAGAGTTTCATAAAAATGGCAGTTTTTCTTATAAGAATTTCATTTTAAACTAAATGAAGTTTGTGGGACATCTTACCCATTACTTCTGTCCTTATTCAGATACTTTGAGCTTTGGGGAGGATTTTAAGTTTCAGGAAATAAAAATAAACTCATATTATTCATAGGGCTACTGGTGTATGAGATTCTTCTCTGATTAAAATTATTTTTTTAAAGGTGACTCAAGAGAGTATGATAAACTAAGAGAACAGTGTGTGTGTGTGTGTGTGTGTGTGGTGTGTGTGTGTGTGTACACATATATGCAAATAATCAAAGAGAAAGTGATATATCAGGAATCCCACCTCTGCCGGAAGTCCTACCTCTAGTACTATGGAAAGGTCATTCAATCTTTCCCAACCTCAATTTTACCATTTGTGAAATATAAACATTGCAGATTGTCTCCAAATAACTTTAAAGTTCCTTAAGGCCAAAATTTGTGAGTGGTGTATAAATGTGCTGTAAAAACAGAAAAGACTCCTCAGCTTATCAGGTCCATCCCTGTCATTGTGCAGATGGGACCCCAAAGCTGCCATGACTTGCTTCAGCGAGCCAGGATGGGAGCTGGAACTAGACCCCTGTGTTCTGGCTCCCAGCCTACACGCTGTCTTTCCCACAGAGACATCACATCCACCACTTGCCGTGGGTTCTGCAGTGAAAAAGCTCAACCTAATCCAGACCATTTTCTCTAACAGAAGGAGAACGGCAGATTCCATTAAATGGCCCTTTCCTGGAGAGAGCACCAGAGGCCAATCTGAAATCTGAAGAGATTGTGTTGTCCGTTTTCATCCCCTACTCTACACAGGTGAGGGTCCTGGAACTGCTGCCCTGCCCCACAGAAGCCCTGCCGGCCCTGTGCAGAAAGCCTGAGCTGCAAACAGGCTTCCAGGGGAAATGGCCCCCTATTCAGAACCAGCTGCTTTAGGGAGACTTTGGGCCTCTCACAGGGGGAGGCCAATTCCCAGATGGTCATTTGATTTTCTTTCATAGAAGGGTCACATTATAACTTTCATGGATCCTCAGCACTTTATTCTTCATGACTCCCTTCTTCCATAAATATATATACATTTATGTTTGTGTAAAGGCAAATATAACCCTGGCTGCATTCAGTACTCTATACACATTATTATTATTATTATATTCATTTCTTTCTTGTGATTTAAAAGAAATTAAGAGTGAAACATTTCTGTGGGCTTGATGTATATTACTCTGCCAAAGTTCAAGATAGCCTTTACACGAACTAAATATGTTTTTACTCTTGTTAACTTTATTTTGTAGTTTTCTTATAAATGGTCTAAAGATTTCTTGTTAATGTTTTGCAGAGGTACTGCTTTAAGAACACATAACCTGGGTTAATTTAAGATAATAAATTATCACCTACAGGATAGAGAGATAGACATTAAAGCCCAGTACTCTGGTGATATTGATTTGCTGGATGTTTAAGATTAAGATTTAAAATTAAAGTTAAATTAAAAGGGCCAAAAAACCCAAAAGAACTCCTAATCGTATCCTGGTCCCTATCTCTGGGTCTAAGGGTACATGGGCCCTGCAAAAGCAAAATCTTTTTTGTGAATAGAATTTTTGATTTCAGATGAATGTGCATCTTAGCCAAGATTGAGTACATAGTCAACATTAGCTAGGGGAAACTTCTAACAAAGTAAAAGTTATTTCAGGTGTTTCAAAGTCAACCAACATTTATTAACCAAATCATTTAATAAGATTCTTTACCTACCGACTATGTATCACAGCACGGTGTTCAAACTGGAAGATACCACAAGAGTTAAAAGACATGGGGTCCTGTCCTCAGAGTCTCTAAATCTAACAGGAAGGGCTTGAAAGGTAGGGTAGGGAAAGGGGGACCAATTGCCTGGGACAGGAAATGACAGGCAGCTAGAGTAGTTTCTATTGGGGGACAGCTGGTGACAGAGAGACTCCTGCCCTGAAAAGGGAGAGAAGGCAGTCAGGGTCAGAATAAAAGATGATAGCCCTGAATCCATGGGGTGGCCAATCTGGGCAGGAGAACCACGTGGAGCTGGGAGGTAGAGAACAGGGCAGCTGGACAGCCTGCGAGGTGAGGCAGGGAAGGAAGCCAAGGTCCATCACTGAGCATCTCAGGACTTATGTGTTTTAGCAGGTGGCCACCATTGAAGGCCTAAAGCAAGGTAAAATTTGAATAAAAGAAATATTTTAAGAATATTGATCCAGTAGAAGAAATGAGCATAATATTGGTTGGAGGAGGACTGAGGGCAGAAGGAGTAGTGAGGAGGTCAAGGCAGTGGCACCTTTTCTCCTGACCGTCCCCCCATCCCAACAGCAGCCCCCCGTTACAGCTGATCCAACCCAACTTCTTGTTTTAAAGAAAATTAGGGGGGGTTGTGGCTCAAGTGGTAGAGTGCTTGCCTAGTACCTGCAAGACACTGGGTTCGATCCTCAGCACCAATTAAAAATAAAAAAATAATAAAGATATAAAGAAAATTAGAATGCAAATAGTTTAAGTCACTAACTTACCCAGGCCACAGGTGGCGATCCAGAGTTGAAAGAAATAGAGCCCAGGGGATGAGCAGGGACTCTGGAGCCAGACAGATCAGAAACCCCAGCTCTGCCACTTACTGTGTCTCTTTGTGCAAGTAGATCAGTGGAGATAAGCACTAACCCCTTCTCTATCTCCAGTGGCACTTTGTGTCGGGGCTCCGGCTGGCCCAACGGCAAGAGAATGCCTTTGCCATTGTCAATGCCGGGATGAGCGTGAAGTTTGAAGACAACACAAACACAGTCCGGGAGCTCCAGATGTTCTTTGGAAGTGTTGGCCCCACCGTGCTCTCTGCAAGCCAAACCTGCAGACGGCTGGTCGGGAGGTATGTCATGGCGTGTCTGGGACATGGAATGTGGGCCATTCTGTTTGGAATGTTTTAATAAAAAATGTACTTGGGAAATTTCTTTTCTGGTTTCAAACATACGTATAGTCCCCTAAAAAAAATTAAGCACCGCAGAATTGGATGAAGAAAGTACAAGCCACCCAAAAGCCAGGCCTTTGAGATAAAATGATTCTTTTATTGCAAGTTTCTGTAGTAAAGTTTATGCATAAATCACATGGTTTGAGTAGGTGGTACCTCTAAGGAACCAACTGTAAAATAAGTAAATAGCTCTAATTCTGGGACTTAAGACATCTGAAAATATTCTTACTCCACTTAAAGAACATGAAATATATTTTTAAAAAGTCACATTGTCTTTTTCTTGTAACTCTCATGACCTCTAGCATTTGGAGAGTAAGTTCTAAAAATTCTTCCAACTTGCAGTTTTACAATAAATTTAACCCATCATCAAAATTTAACCTTCTTTGTCAATACTAGCAATTAATGCCAGGTTTTTCAGATATGAAAATAAATCTATGCTTCCAAAATAACTCTGTACAAATTTTCGTTCGTGAAATTTTTCCAACTCTCTTCAATCATTGGGTCATTTACCATGTTTATGCAGTGTACTGTGTGTACCAGACACTGATCTAGTTCCTGCAGACACAGCAGAGCACAAGATAGACAGAGCTGCAGGTCTCAGGAAGCTTTGTTTTTAGTAGTGTTTTGGTTGTTTGTTTTGTTTTTGTTTTTCACTTGAGCTATTTGAGGTAAATCAATATTTCCAACTCATTTCATTAAAAAAAATAATAAAGGAGAATTCAGTAAGGAAACTTTGGGAGCCCCTGCATTAGGTGCTTAAAAAAAAAAAAGCTAATGAAGTATTTTGAGAATCTTTTGTTCAGACTTCATAGATGATTACAGATGCCTGGAATTATAGCTCCGTGGTGGAGCAGTTGCCTAGCACATGTGAGCCCAGATTCAATCCCCTGTACCTCCCCAACTCTCTCTCTCTCTTTCTCTCTCTCTCTCTCTCTCTCTCTCTCTCTCTCACACACACACACACACACACACAAACACACAGACACACACACACACACACACACACACACAAACCAAAATGGTTACAGGTTGCACTCCATCTTTCCTTGCCCTATCAGTTTCGTATCTATCTGTCTTAGTACATTTTCTATTGCTATAACAAAATACCTGAAACTGGATGATTTATAAAGGAAAGAGGTTTACTTTGGCGCAGGGTTCTGGAGGCTGGAGGTCCAAGAGCATGACACCCACAAAGGCTTCTTCCACTCCAACTTATAGCAAAAAGTTGAAGAGCAAGCAAGCAGGTGTTGGCTGAAGAGAGGACACAGTGGCATACTTGCCTTTTAGCAGCATGCTGTTACAGTGACTAATCCAGTCTCTCAACTGCATTAATCTCTCTTAAAGATTTAAATCACCTTTTCCAACACCATCACAATGGCAATCAAATCTCAACATGAGTTTCAGAGATGATAAATCGTAGCACTGTCTTTGGCCCCTCTGTGAAACGTTTGCATTCTTACTGATAGACAGTGGGATGACGAGATGCTGAGTGACGCGTGCCAGTGGGTCCTGGATGAGATCCACATTCCCCCGGCAGCTGAGGGTGGCATGGTGGCATACCGGCGGACACTCATCATCAGCTTACTCTTCAAATTCTACCTCAAAGTGCGGCAAGGGCTGAACAAAATGGTAAATGGTTTCTCTGGGTCTCTGGTTCCTTGTCATTCTGAGCATGGGTCTGCACAGGAAGACTTTCCCTGCCTGGTTTGGATAATACACTGAGTGTACCTGGCATGGTGCCCTCCATGGTGCTTCCTAGCCTCTAGCCCTGCCTCTGGACCTGGAGTGGTTTCTCCTCCCCTTTCCCCTCCTGTACCCCCAGGCTCTGAAGGGGGCAGCCTTGTTAGTCTATTTGCCCTATGATCCATG
Source organism: Urocitellus parryii (assembly GCF_045843805.1). Lineage (NCBI taxonomy): Eukaryota > Metazoa > Chordata > Mammalia > Rodentia > Sciuridae > Urocitellus > Urocitellus parryii. Next base: position 249,768,718 of record NC_135531.1, read on the forward strand.
TGACAAAGTGCTAAAACATAATAAGAGGTTAACTAACCATGGTGAAAAGCTTTCAGTAAGTAAATTATACCTTTTCCTTGTTTGAAACAAATTTGCATAAAAATAATTCTTTAATACTTAGAAAATATGAGTTAATGTAATCCTAGCTATTTGGGAGGCTGAGGCAGGAGGATCACAAGTTCAAGGCCAGTCTGGGCAACTTAGCAAGACCCATTTACAAAATAAACATGAAAAAATGTCTGAGAATGTAGCTTACTGATAGAGCAACACTGGCTTTAATCCCCAGTGCTGCAAAGGAAGGAAGAAGGGAAGAAAGGAGGGAAGGAAGGAAGGGAGGGGGGGAGGGAGGAAGGGAGATGTGAGTAAAGCAAAAAGGAAGAAAAAAAAATGATTTGTGACCCCCATCATCCTTATTCAACCACTATTAATATTTTAGTAAACATGCTTCTAAACCCTTCTTTATGGATGTGTGTATGTGTGTGCATATTAATAACTGTTCAATAGACGTTGCTTGTTGAGACCCATCTGTGAACTATATATACATGAGGATATTTTCAGCACGGTAGCCAGTGAGTGGGAAAGCCTGGTATTAGGAACTTCCCGTGGCAATCTCACAGGGTAAGACCGCCCACAAACATGTGAACTCCCCCTGAGCTCTGCTCAGGAAGGTCCCATGTAGGACCAGAGATGGGGTGACCTGCTGTAGCCACACAGCCTCTCAGAAATGGGTGTGACCTGCCAATATGCCAGTCAACCTTTGACTGCCAGACATCACGAAGCAAGACACCACCTCTGAAACTTTATCCCTGCCTTTGATGTACCCCCTTAAATAAACCACAGGAGCCATTTTCTAATTGTCCAGCTCCAGCTCCTGTGTGGCTGAACCTATCAGGTGGTCCATCCTTTAAAACCGTGATTGTGATTCTGCCTTTTGTTCTTTACTAATTATTTCAGACTTTAAGTTCTTCAGAGGCTTATCCCTCTGAGCAGGCAAACGGACCCTGGCAAGGTGCTAGCCACTCCTCGATAGTTGCTTACTTATTTTACTTAGTAATATGAACATCTTTCAATGTCATTAAATATTTCTCAGTGGCATTGTGACCGAATGGTTGCATGCATATTTATGGATGACTGTACAGTTATTTGATCCATTCCTTATTTTTAAATGTTTAGATTGCTTCAAGTTTTCTGTTAACTAGTTTTTTCTTACTCAACCTCGTTTAAAATAACTTCCACAGCAGTATTTCTTCTATAAATATTATTGATATATCTTATTATTATACACAATTATATACAATTATATATTCTATTATATATTATGTAGCATATTCTATATATAAATATATGTATAATTTATTAAATATGTTTTATTTTATCTATATTCATTATTATATATTGTCATATATTGCACACTTTTACATATTCTATCACTATAGAAGAATTCAAAATAGATTGATTCCCAAGTATTTTATTTTTTTTGAGGATATTGTGAATGGAGTGGTTTTCCTTATTTCCATTTCAGAGGTTTTGTTGCTGATATACAGAAATGCCTTTGATTTGTTCGTGTTGATTTTATATCCTGCCACTTTGCTGAATTCATTTATTAGTTCTAGTAGTTTTTTTGTAGACCCTTTTGGGTCTTCTAGGTATAGAATCATGTCATCTGCAAATAGTGATAATTTAAGTTCTTCCTTTCCAATTTTTATGCCTTTAATTTCTTTCGTTTGTCTAATTGCTCTGGCCAGTGTTTCGAGAACTATATTGAATAGAAGTGGTGATAGAGGGCATCCCTGTCTTGTTCCTGATTTTAGGGGGAATGCCTTCAATTTTTCTCCATTCAGAATGATGCTAGCCTGGGGCTTAGCGTAGATAGCTTTTACAATATCAAGGTAAGTTCCTATTATCCCTAGTTTTTCTAATGTTTTGAACATAAAGGGATGCTGTACTTTGACGAATGCTTTTTCTGCGTCTATCGAGATGATCATATGGTTCTTATCTTTAAGTCTATTGATATGGTGAATAACATTTATTGATTTCTGTATATTGAACCATCCCTGCATCCCAGGGATGAATCCTACTTGATCATGGTGCACAATTTTTTTGATGTGCCTTTGTATCCGATTCGCCAGAATTTTATTGAGGATTTTTGCATCTAGGTTCATCAGAGATATTGGTCTGTAGTTTTCTTTCTTTGATGTGTCTTTGTCTGGTTTCGGAATCAATGTGATGTTGGCCTCATAGAATGAATTTGGAAGAACTCCCTCTTTTTCTATTTCCTGGAATAACTTGAAAAGTATTGGAGAGGGGCAAAACTTTTTTAAATCAACTGTAATCCAATAATCTACTATTACTATTAACATTTTAGAATATACACTTTGATATTTTTCAATTTCTTTTTACTAAATTGGAAGCATACTATACATAAATTCTGTAGCATTTTTTTTACTTAACTATATTCCCTGAAGTATATTTCTTCATCATCATAAAAACACTCTTACAAAACCATTTTTTTATGATTACAGAATATTGCATCCTGCTGTCACAGTGACTAATCCAGTCTTTGTGTTAAGCCATTTTCCTATTGTTTGATATTTAATTTAATTCCATTTTCTTCACTATCATAAATAATCTAAAATTGAACATTCTTGTAAATTAAGCACTGCTTGTTCCTCAGTTGCTTCTTGGAGATACAAGCTGAGAAGATTGGCCTGGATTTGAAAGCACAGCCTCCATTTAGAAGTGCACATATTTGCACTCATTCATGATGACTTTGTCCAGTCTGACAGGTGGCTTACACCTGTAAGACCAGCATCTTGGGAGCTGAAGCAGGAGGACTGCAAGTTCAAGGCCAGCTTCAGGAAGTTAGTGATAGCCTGTCTCAAAAGTTTTTTAAAAATTAATTTAATTAAATTTTAAAAAGAAAAGAGAGAGACCTTGTCAAGAAGGGAAGTCTTGGCTCTTGGAAACAACCTCACTTTTCTGTGTGCACAAGTGGGTGCAGTAGTTATTCTCCAAACCTCGCCCACTAGCTTAGAGAACTCTAGGCTCAGGGCTTTCTGCCAACAGAGCTGCAACCTAAGATCTCAGAGAATCCACTAGATAACCCCATTTTTCCATGTTTTTCAATGTTAATCATTTATATAGCAAAATTAAATGTGAAATAATCTTTTCAGGATCCCCAGAAGTTTCCGGATATCCCAGAAAAGTTCTTGAGTGCTTTAGAAGATTTCCCCATAGAAACACCACAAGGAATCCAGATGTTCCAGGTGGGTGGGTAAAGTTTTTATTAATCTATGTATGTGTTTGGGATACATATGCCCGTTACATATTTATTACTAGTAGAGTCTACAAAAGCCACCTAATGTCACCCACACACAAATTTCTTGGTTGGCTACTGTGCTTTCATTCAGGGCTACTCAAATAATTCTATTCTGAATTCTTTTTCTCCATTATTTTCAGTTTTGTTGCCTAAATATTTCCCCCTTTATTTGACCAGTGTCCGTCCATCCTTTAAAACCTGACTCAACATTTACTGCCGCTAGAAAGCCTTCTTGCTTCATGACAACCACCCTGAATCTCCCAGGAACTTAGATATTTTTGTTACGCTTTATCAATTGTGTAAATTATTCTTTATTGCCATATGAAATAGACCGCCTTATTTTAATGTGTGTTTGTGTGTGTTCTGATGCCTCAATGAGATTGTAAGAATCCTTGAAGACAGGAATGATGTCTTCTTTTGGGGGGGAGGGCAGGAATGGGGATTTTAATCAGAATATATCCCTTACTATAGAACTCATGGATACTCATTAACCTGATTCACAGATATGAATATCTAATTACCTATAGTTTTCATTTGTTTGTTTGTTTGTTCACTTGTGAGTAAGCTAGATAAATCAAATCCAATTTTCAGGATACGAGAGAACTTCCAGTATAAATTTTACTTGCTTTGTTCATTAACAGTGTGTGGATCCCCACCAATCCCCACAAGATCCAGTTGGCCACCCAGTCATGCACCAATCGGCCATTAAACATGCCACAGGGGAAGCCATATTTTGTGATGACATGCCCCGCCTTGACCAGGAACTCTTCCTTGCTGTAGTCACCAGCACCAGAGCTCATGCAAAGATCATGTAAGGAAACAAAAGATGTTCCCATATGTTACTAAAATGCATTCACAGTTTCACATTCAAATTGAGAGGCTATTGCATATTTAAGTCAACTTAGAATACTCATTTCTTCTTCTAGATAGGAAAAAGTCTCTTTTTTTTTTCCAGAAATGCCCACTAGCATTTGTTAACACCAGCCAAAAGTCCCTATTTACAGCTACACTGTTCATGACATTGAAGTGCTTAGGACCAGTTGAGAAAAGTCATTGTTAAGCATAGTTATTAAAGAATCTATGACCAAGAGTTAGAACACCTGCTAGATAGTAATATTTTTCAACATAGACTATTGGTCCATGATTTAGTTATGAAGTCCACATATATTTTTTCTACTTGAGAAATCCTTTATATTGTGCCATGAACTTACTTCTGCATCTTTAATATCTACCATCATGTTTTCCCTGCTAGATCAATTGATACTTCAGAAGCCCTGTCACTTCCAGGTGTGGCTGATGTAATCACAGCAGAGGATGTTCCAGGGGATAATAACCATCACGGAGAGATTTTTTATGCACAGAATGAGGTGTGTGATTTGTGCATGGTTTATGATTTAACACTTTGCTGGAGAGACCAAAATGATTATCAGTTGCCACTGTAACATCCACAGATTTACATGCACACCACAAAAACTGGAAACCAATGACTCCTCTACCTCTGTGATTCTCCACTTCTCTCTTAAATCAGGGGTCCCTTTGAGATTCTGATCAGAAGTCATCAGTCTTCTTAAGGAAGGTCTCTGAATAACTGTGAAAGAGAAGCAATATGGAACAGAGACATTAGATTAGGTAGAGGGGAGTGAAGGGAGGGGCGGGGTATGGGGTTAGGAAGGATAGTAGAGTGAAGCAGATATTATTACCCTATGTACATATATAACTATATGACCAATGGGATTCTACACAATGTACAACCAAAAGAATGAGAAATTATACTCCATCTATGTATGATGTATGAAATGAATTCTACTGTCATGTGCAACTAATTAGAACAAATTTAAGAAAGAACAGACATTGAAAGAAAGCAGAATTTCAGGTTGACCAGATCACTGTGTGTGCTGCAGGAATGACGAGGAGTGGGAAGACAGCAGAAGGCAGATCATGAAAGTCAAGAGAGTTAAGTTCTGCAACCAATTTTTGTGTCCCCTAAGTCCCAGTGGAGCCACTGGTTTAAATTTTATTCTCATAGGTAGAAAATAGTTTTCTTTTTGGCCACAAAATCCAGCAGGTGAATGTTAAAATGTGGGAATGATCATTCCTTTCTGATGAGTCTTTGCCGTTAGCTAATCAGCAGCATGTGGCTTTCCTGCAGGTCATTTGTGTGGGTCAGATCGTCTGCACCGTGGCTGCCGATACCTATGCTCATGCCAAAGAGGCAGCTAAAAAAGTGAAGATCACTTACGAAGACATAGAACCAAGGATCATCACAATAGAGGTAGTCTGACCACTTTGCATCTTGTAGCATGATTAGGGCAGTATACTTTGGGACAGAATTCAGTCATGGAGTCATAAAATAGTATAAGCTGGGCTCCATCTATATACTTTGTTCAGTGCTATTCTAGAGAAAGGCTCTTGTAATCAGCACCTCAAGACAGAATCCCGAGAGCTTTCCTGTCCAAACACCTTCTTCCCCGCAAGTACTTCTGCAGCCAGGACAGCAGTGAAACTAACTTCCTATGCCTATTTCTCCTGTGGCCTCTCACCAAAGCCTGCCTGAGAATACAGATCAGCAACACCAGAGTATTGCCCTCAAGACCCCACAAACAAAGCTAGTCAATGGGAAAATCTAGAGCTCCAAGGAACTCATAAACATTGTAACATTTGTTATATTACAACTGCTGGGTCCTCTGTTTCTCTGCCCACTGTTCTTATATACAAACTCAGAAGACAAACTACTTGGATCCATAATCTGATTCTGCCATTTAACAGCTTCTCAATAGAATGAAAACTTTGGCAAGTTACTTAAACTCCACAGACTTTGGTTTCTCATCTGTAAAATAGGAATTTTTATTTTATTTATTTATTTATTTTTTAATTTTTTGGTACTGGGGATTGAACTCAGGAGCACTCAACCACTGGGCCACTTCCCAAGCCCTATTTTGTACTTTATTTAGAGTTAGGGTCTCACTGAGTTGCTTAGTGCCTTGCCATTGCTGAGGCTGGTTTTGAACTTGTGATCTTCCTGCCTCAGCCTCCCAAGTCACTGGGATTACAGGCATGTGCCACAAAGCCCGGAAAAATAGGAATCTTTATGAGGTTTAAATGAAAGAATCCAAGTAAACTACTTAGAATAGCACCTGGGGATGCAGTCAATAAATGTTGGCTATCATTTTTGGTTTTATTGTTATTAATGAGAGCAAAGATGTGCTGTTTTGTTTTATATCTCTAGTGCCTACCAGTGTTAAACCCACAGTTGGTGCTCAATAAATGTGTGTTGAGTGATAGTGGGATGGAAGGATAGATGAGCAGGTAGATGCCTAATCAGGTTGAACATCTTCATTGATTTTCCCATTCTTCCCAACAGTTATCAAATTCAAATTTTTCCGATGATCCTATAACTGCCACTTATTTCTGCTCCTTTCTTCTCATTCTCACTTTCACTCCATCCTCCAGCACCATCCTCACCACCTTATTGTCTGAATGACCACTTAGAGAGGCTCTTGTCTACAGTTCAGCCCCTCTCCCAACACATTAACATTTCCGAGCCCCCAAGTTCAGCAGTTTACCTTTCCTATTCAACACAGTTCCCTTACATAAGATCTAACTCCTCAATGTAGAGTCAAGGTCTTTCCTACACCATCCTCAATCACCTTTCCACACTCATCTTCCACTGTTTATTGATAGAAAACCTGCAGCCTAACCAGTCTGTCCTTGTCCTCATTTTGTTCCCTCACCTGATCTCAACCTTAAACTGTTATTTTATGATGAGCCTTTAACTTCAAATGATTGTGGATCTGATTCAGGTAGCCAATACAAGGCCATTCCTGAGCATTCCACCCACCCCAGCCTCCTCCTCCTTAAACTCTTTTTACTCTATCATGAGCCCCTCTTACCCCAGAGTTGGTGCCTTAAAACCAAATGCCTCAGATAATCACTCAGCAATCTAGAGGTGAGGTCATGGCTAATAGAGCTTTGTATCCTTAGCTCTTCTCCAAGTCCTTGAAAAAAATTAGTGAGTCACCTCTGGATGCCTGTAATTCACTTTAATCCAATTTTCACTGACTCTTCACACTCTTTTAGCTCCAATTGTCTCTGTTTGTAAAGATCTATCTGAGGGGCTGTGGTTGTGGCTCAGCGGTAGAGCACTCGCCTAGCACGTGCAAGGCACTGGTTCAATCCTTAGCACCACATAAAAATAAATAATAAAATAAAGGTACTGTGTCAAACTACAACTAAAAAATATATTTAAAAAAAATCTATCTGATAGAAGCATGGAATTCTGATGGGGGACAAATAGTTTACTAGGATGCAAATTAAAAAATTGTTTTGGTTTGTTTGTTTCTCCACTACAGCAAGCCCTAGAGCACAATTCTTTTCTTTTTTCTGAGAAAAAAATTGAGCAAGGAGATGTAGAGCATGCCTTTAAGTATGTTGACCAAATCATTGAAGGTAAGTACAATAGTCTAGAGCCAGAAAATAGAAACTTCTAACGTAAAAGACTAATTTCAGTCATCTGGTTTGAGAAAAGCTGAAACTCTAAGGCAGGGCTTTTCTATCCTATTGTGGTTGTTGAACAACAATTTAAAATGCACGATGAGTTTAAAGCTTGATGAATTTTTACATATGTAGAAACCTATGCAAATACCACCCTATCAAGATACAGAACATTTCCCGTACCCCAGAATTCTTCCTACATCCTGCCTTGTAGCCCTCGAAAGTATTATTCTAACTTTTATCACTGTAGATTCATTTTATCTGTTTTGAACTTCACATATATGGAATCTTTTAATATAATCTTTTGATGTGCTTATTTTTTTATTTAACATTTTATATGGAAGAGTCTACCATGTTATTGTATGGATCTGTAGTTCTGTTTTCATTTTTCAGTAGTTACAACATTAGACAAATAGTCCACAATTTATTTACCCATTCTGCTATTGATAGACATTTGAGTTTTTATCAGTTTGGGACCATTATGAATAAAGTTTTTATAAACACTATTATACTTGTTTTTAATGAACATAAGCACTTACTTCTAATGGAATATACCAGGACTTAAATGCTGAGTAATAGCATATTTGTATGTTTAGCTTTAGTAGTTAATGCCAAATATTTTTAAATGACAATGAAAGTCATACCAATTTTATTCCTATTAGCAATTAAGAAAATTCCATAGTTATTGCCAGGCTTTGCAGCTTTATCTAATCAATTAGATGGGTACTGGTATCTTGTTATGGTTTTAGCTGGATTTATTTAATTGACTAATGATGTTGAACTGTTTTCATACGTGTATGGGCTCTTTTTATAATTCTTTTTGTTGAACTATCTATTCTAGTCTTTTGCCTATTTTTCCTTAATTTTTTAAATCCAAAAGTAAAAATTAATTATAATTAATAATACATTTATATCACATTACTATAATTATGTAATTGTTATTAATGTAATTGATAATATAATAAACAATCTATTTACTTACTGGTTTACAGATTTTAACATGGTTTTTTTTTTTTTTTTTTGGTACCAGGAATTGACTCATGGCCATTCAAACACTGAGCCTCATCCCCAGCCCTATTTTGTATTTTATTTAGAGACAGGATCTCACTGAGTTGCTTAGTACCTGCCTCACTTTTGCTGAGGCTGGCTTTGAACTTGCGATCCTCTTGCCTCAGCCTCCAGAGCCACTGGGATTATAGGCGTATGCCACTGTGCCCAGCTCATTTTTATATTTTTTGGTACAAATTCCTTGTTGGTCAATTATATTCTTCCAGTCTGTGAATTATCTTTTCACTTTCTTTATGCTGATTTTTTATGATTAAAATGAAATCCAGTCTTTAATACACAGTGCCAAATTAACTGCATGTCCATATGAAACAAAAGGAATCTCAAATCCTTATACTCATATAGAAAAATTAATTTGAGACAGATCATAGACCTAAATGTAAAAGCTGAAACAATCAAGCTTCTAGAAAAAACATAAGAAAACTTCTTCATGACCTTGGAACAGGCAAAAATTTCTCAACAGACACAAAAGCAAGCAATAACTATAAAGAAAAGTCACCTAAATTGAATTTCATCATAAAGAATTTGCTGGAATTTTGTCTGAGATTGCATTATAACATGTATTAATTTAACATAATTGAAATACTAATAATAAGTCTCATGACCCATGAACATAGTAGACCTTGCCTTTTATTTAGGTTTTCTCCTTTAATAGTCTTAGAGAATTTCTTGAATTTTCTATGTATTTAATCTGTGACTGTTTTCTATCTTTTTCAATCCTGATACTATTGTTTGTTTTGACCTGGTACACTAAGATCTCATTAGTGTGGTTTTAAAAATATCAATACCTGAATCATACCCTAGACCAATGATATCAGAATCTTGGAGTATAGAGTCAGAGCATAGATATATTTTTAAAACTCACCATGAGATGCTAATGTATGGCCAAGACTGGTATTCACAACTGTCATTTTGAAGAAAATTGCTGTGTGTCTTTGATCAGAGAAAACAGCACAGGGTCTCTGACCTACTTCTAAATAATTGAAATGGCAAGTGCTATAAATGTTAATCTTTTATTAAAACCTGGTAGAGACTAGAAATCGTGTTTCGCAACATCATTCTATTTAAGCAGAAACTGCAAACTACCTCTCAATTATATAAACAATCCTTTACTTCAGAAGAGGACACAACTAGTAAGCTGGTGAGAAATGCTCAGGAATCTGACAGTATCCACTAACTATGCCAAAGGTCCAATACTCCTCAAGGATTCTGTTTTTTAAAATAAAATGAAATTTTCACAAAGGCTATAAGTTTGAGGTGAAAGTTATTCACCACTACTCCCCCAATAGTGACATCAACTAACATTCCTCAGGTACTTACTTTGTCAATACCATGCTAAACATTTGATATGTACAACATTATTTAATCCTTATAACCTTAAGAAATCAGTATTTTTATTAAACCTGTCTTAAGTAACTAAGCATTTACTACGTACTATTTGAAATGTGAGGGAAATAATTTTGAGAAGGAACATAGCCATAGCTTCATTTTAAAGGTTAAGAAACTGAGGTTTATAAAAGTTAAATCCCTGGCTCAGGTCTCCTATCCAGTTAGCTGTAGGACCAGGAATAGAGCCTGGTTCTGGCTGGCCCAAAGGCCTTGCTTGTTGGGCACCATGCTAGATTGTCTTTTCATTTTTATTCTCACTCAAAGGGCAGATGATTGACAAGGTGCCATTTGGAATTGCTGCCATTTGGGATTTGGGCAATTGCGGGATTTCAAAATGTTGGAACAAGGTAGGAAATTTGAAACATGAAGAGAAGAAATGACTAAGAGTCACAGAGAGTGCCAACGTGAAGAAGTGTAGTAGCTAAGAGCATGCACCCTGGCTGGAGTTGGGTGACCCAGGTGTGAATCCCAGTTCTTGTGACTTTGGACGGTTTCCTTAACCTTTCTATGTCCCGGCTTCTCAATCTGCAAGATGTAGATAATAATACATGTTTCATGGATTTGAGGGTGGATTTGAGGATTAAATGAATTAATCATCTATGAAGTGCTAAGCCTTAGAAAAATACCTGGTATACTACAACACTATGTAATATTAAGTAAATACACTGAGAGCAATTGAGAAATAGCAGGAGCAGAAAAAAAAAAAGCCACTTTTTTCCAACTGAGCTGCATTTCCTATTAACTCCAAAAGCAGGGTATATGTTTCCTTTTGAGAAGATGTTCCCCTCCCCCCTCACACGGGGAAGGGCAAAACAAATTGCGACAGTGAGCTGCTTTACGCTTTGAATATAGCCCTTGCTGCTCTGCCACTGCAACTTATTTTTTAAATGAACATGTTTCTTTCTCTTCCTTTCTCCTTGCTCCTCCCTAATCTCAGGGGAAACAGGATTACCTTTCTTCCCCATTTTAAGCAGATTTATCTGTCCTTGAGCACACACCCACCATAGGAACAAAGTAATCCAGACTTTGGGGATGGCATAAGATGATCTCAGAAATGACTCCCAAATTAACAAGTGAATTACAACTCCAATAGAGAACAAGTGGAATGTAGCCTTTGTATCACCTCTTTAAAAGCCCCCTGCTCCTGCTGATGGGCAGAATCATAGCCTTTGGAAAAGGAGTTCCCTGTGATTCTCCTTTGCTAGCAAAATAATAAAACTTCTTTTTCCTTTTTCTCAAAACCGTGTCCTCCTTACTGGAATTGGCATCAGGGACAAGGAGTACAACAGTATCACAAAAAGTGTTTTAACCAAATGATATAAGTCCAGCTCTCCATAAGATAAAGCAACTTGGTCTTTATAAACAAAATGCCACCAATAGTGCCCATGTTGGTACCTGTGACTTAACATTGTCCTGTGTTCATGCTTTACAGGTGAGGTCCATGTGGAAGGACAGGAACATTTTTACATGGAAACACAAACGATCCTGGCTATACCAAAAGCAGAAGACAAAGAGATGGTGTTACACCTTGGAACACAGTTCCCAACACATGTGCAGGTAATAGGCTGTTTTTGGAAATGAGACTCCAAATGACCTCTCATTCTTGTGCCTTGAACTATGTGCATCCCTGACATTGGTTGAAATCCAGTGAGAATAAAATGGAATAAATAACTTTCAACATGATTTGGAAATTTTGCTACCGTCCAAAACATAGGACAAGGTTCATCTTTCCCTCTTAAGAATTGATAGTGTAAAACTTAATCTCAGGGAGGTCAAATCCTTAGTACTGCATGTTAATTTTCCTTTATATGTCACTGGTATTGCTATTCTATATAAATGTTCTACTATATCGGTGGTATGTGGGTAAAGCAATTTCATTTCCAAGACATTTTCAGCCTGACACAGTAGCAAGTAAATTCCAGTCCTGTGCTGTGGCTTGAGATATAAAGCAGTGCTGTATCCAGAGAAGTGAAAAAAAAAGTCCTGCTATTCCCATGTTTCAAAAATGGAGTTGCTCCATAACACTGTCCGGTACAAGGGGATACTTTAAAAATAGTGACAAGTGTCAGTGGGAGGGAATCCTGACACCTTGAGGACCTGAAGGAGTGGCTCCATGGGAAGAAGAAGTTACCAGTTGCTATTCAGGCAAAATGAAAGGCTGAAGTCACTGGCTCTGAGCAGGGATATGGCTGTGACCTCCACAGTTGCAAGTTTTGAAGTGGATGGAGGAGGGGTGAGGGATATGAATTTTACCTCTAAGCAGCCTTGTGATCTCTTGAAAGTTGCTGGGCATCAATATTCTTTTCTGTAAATTGAGGGAGGTAATAAGATCCCTGAGGTCCCTTTTTGCCAGAGGTTTGGGTTCTGGGCTTCCAGGGATAAGGTGCATGTGTCCAGATCACCTTTGCCACCCACCACCAACACCATCAGTTCCACACAGCAGGCATCTTCCAAGGGTTACTAAAAAACTTAGGGCAGCATCAAAAGCAGTTACAGCAAAGCATTTGAGTGGACATTTCTGCAAAGAAGAAATATGAATGACTAATGATCACATGATACGATACTCTGAATCATCAGCTGCCACAGTCTGGCTGGGCACAATCAGGGGCCACTTGTCAAAAGAAACTAACTTTATTTTTAGAACCACACATGCCAAACAAAACAGCTCCTCAGGAAAAATCCTCAGAGCCCAACTGCCACCACAGGCTTCCCACAAGCCTCTCCCAAAACCACCAGCCTCTCCACCTCCCACAATCCTCCTGCTCTTGAGGCCAATTGGCTGGGTCGTGTGGGTGGAGCCAAAAAAGTCCACCAATGAGCAGCTCCGTAGTCTGAAAGGGCAGGGAAACAGCCCAATGAGCATCACCGCAGAGGAGCCAATGAGCTAGAAGTTGCTGGGGCTGCTGTGAGCCAATCATCAGCTGGCAGTCTGAAAGTTTGCTGGGGCCCCTTCAGCTGTGGCTCTCAACAATCAGCCACGAGAGAAAGGCAAATCAAAGCCACAATGAGATACCACTCCACGCCCACTAACATGGCTATTATCTAAAAGAGAGATAATAACAAGTGTTGACAAAGATGTAGAGAAACTGGAACCTCCATAAATTGCTAATGAGCATGAAAAATGGTGTAGCCACTGTGAAAAACACTTAGGCAGTTTCTTTGATGTTAAAGATGAAATGACCATATAAACCAGCAACTCTACAACTATCTACCCAACTATCTACCTTTGTCCACACAAAGGTTTAAACATAGATGTTCATAGCAGCATTACTCATAAGAGCCAAAATTAGAAACAACCCAATATCTATCAACTCATAAATAGATAAAATCTGATATATCCATACAATGAATAATATTTAACCATAAAAAGCAGTGAAAAACTCCTATATGACACAACATGGGTGACCCTTGAAAAAACATTATGCAAAGTGAAAGAAGACAGTCACAAAAGGCCACACATTGTACAATTCTATTTATATGGAATGTCCAAAATGGGCAAATCTATAGAGATGGAATATAGATTTGTGGTTGCCTAGGCTGGGAGGTTGGCAAGAGATGAATTCTGACTGCTTAGTGAATACAAGGTTTCTTTGGAGATGCTGAAAATGTTCTCAAATCAGACTATGATGATGGTTAGCAACTCTGTAAATATAAATATATGTGGAAGTACTGATTTTTTTTTTACTGGACAGAGAGGAAACATATGGATAAGAAAGTAAACTATTAAATTGCACTTATGAGGCCTTGGGGACTTACCTCTTATAGGAATATGTGGCTGCAGCACTCAATGTCCCAAGAAGTAGAATCGCCTGCCACATGAAAAGAGCTGGAGGAGCATTTGGAGGGAAAGTGACCAAGCCCGCTCTTCTGGGAGCCATCAGTGCTGTGGCTGCCAATAAGTAAGTGACAGTGATCACTGTGTCATGTCAGCAGTCTGAGTGGCATGGATGGCACGTGATTCCTTCCAACCTTTCATCTCAGCCTTCAACTCAACTGAAACTGGCTGTGTGGAAGGAAGGTCAAAACCTCAGTCCTACAAGAGACACATCTTGTCATGGAATAAACCATGGGCTCTGCTGCTGCCTGCAGATATTCACGCAGCCTCTGCGTCTTCCTGTTGGAATAACCAGACCCTGGAGTAGCCACGACTTGTGAACCTTGTAACTACAAGAGTTCACCAAGACACACTCAGGACAAACTTGTCTTATCCCAGTCTACCACTACAAAAAAAAAAAAAAAGAGTTCCTGGAACTTTCCAACAATAGAAAAGGCTGTCCTTTAAGTAGCAGGTTTATAGGAGTTGGAAACATTCCATAAGAAACCAGAGTCCTTGATAGACACTTTATGAAAAGGAAGTCTGCAAGGGAGGTTGAGCTGGACAGAGTGCTGAATCTCAAACTTTCAGCCTTAACAGCCCACCTACAGCAATGTGTTAATGCCCTCTTAATATCACAAGTGAAATGCATAATAATAAAGCCTATTTAAACACATAATTTCAAAATGATCATACAACTCTTTAATGAAAATATTAACAAGAAATAAAGGTGGAATCATTTATAACCAAATAATATATCACTGCAAGATGTAAATATTCAGAAATGACTAAACCAGAATTTCATATATATATATAATATATATATATTATATATATAATATATATATATTAATTTTAACGTTCTTACAGTTTGCAAAATGTTGTTAAAGGCATATTACTACCCCCTTTGAAAACCATTAAGCTGCCAGGTACTATGGCACACATCGGTAAGCCCAGTTACTTGGGAGATTAAGGCAGGAGGATCACAAGTTTTAAGCCATCCTGAGCAACTTAGATCCTGTGTCAAAATAAAATTTAAAAAGGGATGGGCATGTATGTCTGTGGTAGAGCAGTTGCTGAGCACGTGCAAGCACCTGGGTTTAATACCATAACAGGAAGAAAAATAAAACCCCACTAAGCTAAATTACTTCAAGTCTCCTTCCCCATCTCTATGCTTATACAATTTTGTGAAGCCCCCTGCATATTAACAGAGTCATTTCCCATAGGACTGGCTGCCCAATCAGATTCATCCTAGAGCGAGGTGATGATATGCTGATAACTGCTGGCCGCCACCCACTGCTTGGAAAATACAAAGTGAGTGAGAGCCTTCAGGTTTAACAAGCCACTAAGACATTATGTTAACCAATCAATAGTAAAGACAGTTGCTCAATTCCTACCTCTTAAAAAGGATATTTGGATGCTGCCTAAAGCTAGTCAGAACTTTCTGTCTGGATCAAATTCAACTTGAGCTCTCCCTAAGTGTTCCTCCTGTGTCTGTCATATCTAACCACACGTATAAGCTAGGTAAGGGCGGATGACTGTGATCAGATGTGTTTGTGTACAGCACAGTTAGGTTGCAAAGAAGCGTAATTGAGAAAATTGTCTTGCTATCACTTTGCAGATTGGATTCATGAACAATGGTGTGATCAAAGCTGTTGATGTCAAATATTACATCAATGGTGGATGCACTCCTGATGAGTCTGAGATGGTGAGAAACAAGCTTTTCCGTAGCTTTTCAGTGGGGCTATATGTGCCATGCTTTATTTGCATGAATATTCATTTTATGAATTAGATAAATTCTTAAATGGTTTGTGTTAAAAATAAAATTTAGAGAAATGGTTTTAAATATTGGATAGAAGTAAAGTTTTTTTTTTCCTTTAATCCAGGTTCAGGAGTTCATTGTGCTGAAATCTGAAAATGCATATGACATTCCTAATTTCCGATGCCGGGGCAGAGTTTGCAAAACAAATTTGCCATCCAACACTGCCTTTCGAGGATTTGGCTTCCCTCAGGCCACGGTGGTAGTAGAAGCTTACATAAATGCTGTAGCATCTCAATGTAACTTACTTCCAGAAGAGGTAAACAGTCAGAACCCCCTATAAAAAGCTGGCTTCATTGGGTCAAATGTATCTTGCGCACCTACACATAGCATTATGTCAGCCTCTGTGTGTTTCTCAAAACTGAAGCATATCTATGTATCAGTTAGCTTTTGCTCTTGTAGTAAGTCAACCACAAAACCAAGTGGTTTAAAATAATTAGCATTTTTTTCATGAATCTGTAGGTCAACTGGGGAGCACTTCTGGTATGGGCCAGCTCAACTGGAGCTCTATTGATCTCAGATGGCTTCACTAACTTGTCTCGTGGCAATCTGGTGGGTTTATCTGGGAATGCCTCACCTGGGAAGGCTGGAAAGTGCTCCATAGTAGTAGGCTGTGGTAGGCTAGCCCATATTAATTCTCATGGTAGTATTCCCAGAGTTCCCAAGAGCAGCAAGAACGTGGCGTGCCCCAAAGTGCCAATACTTATCAAGTCTCAGTGTGCCTTCCTATGTATTATCCCTTTGACCAAAGCAAGTCACAAAATCAATCCCAGAGTCAGTGTGAAACTACCCCAGGGCAGAAATAGAGTAGAAAGATTATAGCCATTTGTGCAAACGTTTAACCACAGTCAAGACTTTGAGGAGCTAATTTGAAAATAATTAGGACACAAGGCAATGTTATATAGGAGTAAAAGGACTTTGAGCCAGAATTTGAACTTATCACTAACAAACTTGTGACAAGACTAATAATAATGTCTAGTTTTCTCAGGATCATCATGAAGTTAATTGAGATAAACACACTTAGACAAACACTCATGCCTGGAGCGTTCAATAGTATTTTCTGTTTTGCGTTAATTTCAATTTTATACCCATACATTTGCATTTACATATTTATATCCACGTATTTAATTGTTTCTTTTTTCTTTTTTCTTTTTTTGTTTCTTTTTTTCTTTTTTTTATTATTAGTTGTTCAAAACATTACGTAGCTCTTGACATATCATATTTCATACATTTGATTCAAGTGGGTTATGAACTCCCATTTTTTCCCTGTATACAGATTGCAGAATGACATCGATTTCTTTTTTTAGAAATATTTTCTCTGGGGGCTGGGGATGTGGCTCAAGAGGTAGCGCGCTCGCCTGGCATGCGTGCGGCCCGGGTTCGACCCTCAGCACCACATACAAACAAAGATGTTGTGTCCGCCAATAACTAATAAATAAAAAAATATTAAAAAAAAAAAGAAATATTTTCTCTGTATCAGACATATAACAAAAGTGCTGTTATATATAGAACAAGCATTCATCCTTAAAATCCATTTTACTTTATCATCTTTCAGGTTAAAGAAATAAACCTGCATAAGAGAACTAGCAAAACAGCCTACAAGCAGACATTTAACCCTGAGCCCTTGCGAAAATGCTGGAAAGAATGTCTGGAGAAATCTTCATTCTATGCTAGGAAACAAGCTGCAGAGGAATTTAACCAAAAAAATTACTGGAAGAAGAGAGGGCTTTCCATTGTCCCCATGAAGTTTACCATTGGAATCCCCATAGCCTACTACACTCAGGTGAGGTGAGGAGAGATGTCCTCCTGAAAGCCCTGTTCCAAATGGCTGGCCTCTGGAAAAGGCAATCATATGCAACAAGGGGTTGTCCCTGCTGGGGTCAGAGAAGAAACTGGGGCAGTTTCCTTTAGCAGGAGATAGAGTAGGCTTAAGCAAGGATGGGGACTATAGGTATTAGGGCAGACCTAGCAGGACATGACATGAGGACCTCAATCAACAATACAGTCTAGCTCAGGGGCTCCTGGTTTTAGTAGCAGGGTCCCAAACATGAGTATTGAGTAGGGAGTCAAATTTCAAGTCTGTGAGAGAAAGAAACCTTCCTAGTTTCTTGGAGAGCAGTAGGGTCATTTGAAGGCAGAGCTTCCAAAAGTATAAGAATAGACAGCTGCCCAAGTCACACAGAAACTTGAAGTTTTCTATTGTGAGGCTCAGGGACTATTGGGCTTTCTTTTTAAGTTTAACCATAATCAATTTTTCATGGGGTTCAATTTCTGATTCTGTTTTTTTTTTTATTTTTTGTGTATATTCCCATTAATTGCTGAAATGCCCCATAACCAAACTTTTGCAAAGAAAAGCATACAGGCCCCCTTCATGGTGTGAGTGAATTATACAAATTATGTTGAAGTGTTATCCTAAAATGTCTGCAGATGGTGTGCTGACTCATGGTCCCACCTCTTGTCTCTAATATGCTCCATCAATTAAAGTAATCCTACTTGATGCTTACATAGCCATCATCACTAAATATAACATGCTTTCTGGAGGCACATGATAATACTTATGCGTGGTCATCCATTACTCTTGTTAGAGTGTCAGGAATACAAAACACAGTTTAAACATTCCTGTTGATAACTTAATGATCCAAAAAGTCTGGATCATATCCAGGAGATGGAAGAGATGAATTAGTTGGTATTTTAATGCTTTGTGGCAGGGACATAGGCATCCATATAAAGGTAGGTTCCCAATGAGGTAAGTGCAGGATCCTGGGCCATATGCTAGAGTGCAATGGAGACTGAGCTCAAGAAAAATTCTGTGTTTGCAGAACCACTACGTGGCCCAGCCTCTTCCCTCCTATGGTCTGGCCCTGGAACGTGAAAATTCTATGAATTCTTCATTTGGAATAACCAGCTTTTTATGTCCTCAGCTAAACTGACTGTGAAATTTGTCAATATCAGTTTCCAAACTGTATTAAAATGATCTCCACCAGGCAGCTGCTTTGGTCCACATCTATCTAGATGGCTCTGTCCTGCTGATTCATGGTGGCTGTGAACTAGGACAAGGTCTGAACACCAAAATGATCCAGGTGAGACAAGTGCTCATGTTCTCTCTTGTAGGAGAGCTTATCACCTTACAGACTAAGATCAAGCATTACATGCACAAGTCAATTCTAATACTCATCCTAACCTCAGGAACATAAAAATGCAGTAGAGTGAGGGAAGTGATGTTGGAATTGAGAAAAATATAATATTCTTCCTGCATATGAGAGAACTATGAATTTTCTGAAAAATGTAGCTCCAGTTTCAAAGATAAAATACCGTAAAGCTTCATGGCAACTGCTCAGAACAATAATGTGTGTCCCAGAATGATCACTCTGCCATGTGGCTTCCATAAAACTGGTATAAAAAGAAGTACAGCAAGACTGGTTGGTTGGCCACATATCTCCAAAAAGGAGTGTATCATCCGTGGTGCCATTTAATACCCAGCTTAACTGTTGTCATCTCAGCAGGACAGCCAGCCAGGGTTTTATACTCAGTTCTAAAAAAGAATGCAAAGTTTTCTCACTTAGAAGTGGGCATAAAGCCAATGAAATAATTTCTCTTTTGCCCCTGGCAGGTGGCTAGTCGAGAACTGAATATCCCCCTATCATACATACACTTGTCTGAAACCAGCACCATCACAGTGCCCAATGCTGTCTTCACAGCTGGGTCCATGGGGACAGACATCAACGGAAAGGCCGTACAGGTGATTCTTCTTTCATCTCTCTGTCACCCAAGGTCTGCATTGGGATACCTTGTCCTTCTTTATGGAAGATGAAACTGAGGTCAACAGAGTTCAAGTTCTAGGTCACTGGGCTAATTGTGATGGAGCAGAGATTCCCAGCCAAGTTTTCTAAAGCTCGATTTGGTGCTTCAGCTGCACTAGGCTATCTTTTATAATTCATATTCTTCTTCATGTGCAAACCTGCCCCTTTAGCAGCCTCCCTCTGTCTCAGATAAAACAATCTCCCCCTTCTCTCACCCAGCACACCAGAGCAATGCGGTGCAGTCCTGCCTTGCTCTCTTGGAGAGCTTGGGCCTGGAAATTAACCTCCCTAAGAATCCATTCCTTTTGTGCATCACTGGAGATTCAGCTATCACCACTTCTATGAAGAAGTGGGTGAAAAGAAATCTTATAAAAATCCATCACATCACCTTCCTTCCCACCCCTAACCTCTAGAAAACTATCAATTGGTCACTAGTCACCAACAGAGACCATCTACACAACATGACAAACACCTGGTTGAAAAGGGAAACTTTCTGCTTGACAAATGTGCCCGTATATCATGTGGACCAGGAAGCCAACTCCTTGGATAGTGGTCCTATGAAATGCTCAGTGAAAATATAAAAGCTCTACAATCACAGAGTTTGAGAGATGTTGCACTCCACGTCCCACTCCATGTAAATATTGTCAGACCACCTTTGAGACAAAATTAAGTTCTTCCTCTGTAGTTCAAAAATGTAGGAAAACTATATAGAGCGGAAGTCCCACCACACACTGGCCACCACCATCTGACTTGGTCAGCAACCTGTCCAGTATATTCAGAGGGTGCTCTTTGGTACGAAAGCCATTTGCTTGCCCTTCAGACTTTTTGCAGTTCTTCCTTGGACTTCCATGGTGGGCTGACTGTGCAGAGCTTTCAAAGCCCACGAAGACCCACTGCTTTCAATAGTTCTAGATTCTTCACCAACTAATAACCACATGAGACTTTCAAAGGAAATGTAACAAAAGCTGAAGTTCTGCTAACTGTAAAGGCATTGATGGTTCCACACTTTATGTACAGAGAATGTCACTTGGCTAGGTAGGACTCAAGAAGATGAAGTCATTCATTTCATAATCCCAAAACTCTAAAAATCCAAAGTCTTTTATATGGGAGTCTAGGAAATGGCCATTAAAAAATGCTTGTAGAAAAATCCTAAATAATTTTAATGTAAGAGCAACAGTAGACAGTTTAGGTAAATGAATAAGCATTTGTATACTTATGTTTATAGAAATAGAGAATGACTATTAAACACTGCAAAGCAAAGAATGCAACAAGTGGAGAAAAGTAATTCTATTTTACATTTCCATTAATTTCTAGTTATCCTTAAAATAAAATGGTTAAATACAGAAAGTGCATTAATTAGAAAACAAACAAACCAACCTAGCTCAGCAAGCATCTCTGCTGAATTGGCCTCTCACCAGAAGACTTGTCTTCAGAAGTAAGTACTAGTCTTCAGGCCCTCAAGCTCCAGGAATCCTTATCAAGCTCTATGAGTGACTTTGGAGTCCCTCTTGCTAGGCTTGAGGTGATTTAGGGGAAAGTTATCACCAGCTAGCCAGGCTGGTGACCTATGCTGCGTTCACAAAATCTAGCTACATCAATTACTGAGAAAATGGCAAAGAAAGCAACACAAGCACACAGAAATGCCTTTTCAAAATCCAGGATGGCCCTCAACCTTAGGGGTCTATTGGAAAGAGAGAGCTTGCACCTTATGTGTTCATTACAATGTTAATTTCACTAAATTAATAATTGTTCATGAAATAATCAAAAAAAGAAGTTCAGAGTCACAAAAGAATGGCAAAGGTTCACTGCAATATCTCACTAAATTAAAGGGTGAACTTACCTTAGGAGATGCGTGAACTCTAAAGTCACTCAGAGGAGTTTAGTGGTCAGGGTGTTGCCGAGGAGACCTGCTGAGCTGAGGCCACCATGTGGCTCTCTAGCAGCAGGGAAGATTTCAAGCAAGTTTTAACAGGCAGAGGTTTCTAGAGAGAGTGAGGAAAGGACACACCATATAGGCACTTCCAGAGAGAACAATATAGCTCTTATAGAGTCTAATTTTTTTTTAAAGATTTGGATCCCTTTGTTCTTGACTCAATTTCTCATACCTCCCCCCGACATGGTTTATTACCCCTTTGCATATCCCT
Organism: Urocitellus parryii; assembly: GCF_045843805.1. Taxonomy (NCBI): domain Eukaryota; kingdom Metazoa; phylum Chordata; class Mammalia; order Rodentia; family Sciuridae; genus Urocitellus; species Urocitellus parryii. The sequence continues at coordinate 249,790,559 of NC_135531.1, forward strand.
CAGTAGTTTTTCTTTGTGAGGATAGCAATGACTTGATCACAGGGGAGAGTCATGAAGACCTGGTCACAAGAGATAAGGTCTTGAAGCAATAGTTTCCTTAATGGGTTATAATTAACTATGTCTGAAGGAGTTTTGATGAGCCAGTACCATTTTCCTGATGCTTATCTGCTTTGATAAAGTTTTATGTTATCCTCAGTCCCGTGACTTGTGGACTTTCCTTGATGACTATGTCTAATGTTCATCCTGTAAGTTACTGCCCTTTAGTGTCCCCCCTCTACCCACCTGCTCATAACTAAACTACCCACCTAACAAGAGCGAGATAATGGGAAGGAGATCTGATATTTGGAAAGATATGGGGACTCTAGGACTTAGGTTGCCTTGTATGTGGCTGTCTCTTGGAAGGCATCCATTTGTAATGAGGTCAATGATTGAAAACTGAATGGATCAACAAAGACAAATCTATGAAAACAGTATTCTCCCCAATGCATGAGAAGCTATAGACCATTTTCCAAAGAGAGGATGATAGAAAAGCAGGAACAGAAGCCAAGAGGAGGGTGTTCTGAGGCTGACATGAGTAAGAGTAGAGATACAAATGGACTCACATTTGAATTAAAGGTGGAAGCCAAGCTGGGATCCACTAACTCCCAGGGATCTAGTATAATCTTAGAAGTCCAAGAAATCACCTCAATAATTTCTGTTTTCATTTCAATAAAAATCTTTTAAAAATTAAAATAAACATTTCAAGTATGAGCGGAATACTTGTATTGATGATTGTATTTGCCCACATTTGGGACCAAAACTACTTTGGGTCAAGGCAACAACAACAACAAATACAAACAAGCAAACAAAAAAAAAAAAAAACAGCAGAGATGGACTTCATAAATGAACGATGTTTTCCTGCCCAGTATAAAGTAGGTGATGACAGGGAATAAAATGCAAGGGAAAATCTCATTGCCATTTGAGTAAGAAGAGTGAAGAGAAAACTGATTCTTTACACTAGCAGAGTTGGCATGTTGGACTTAAAAGCACCTGCGCCTTAGCAGACAATACTTCCACACTCCAAGCAGCAATTTAACTTCCAAAACACAGCATCATCTCTCAATTGAATTAATGTTGTTATTTTGAACTTTATCAGTATATGTATTGGTGTGCATGATCTGTCATTTTGGTTTTGCTTTATAGTTACAGAAAAAAACTAACTCTAAGGAGACTCTGCTTAGCTTTGTGTTAACATATATATAAACATTGTAATAAAAATAAGTCAACACTGTAGAAGCTACAAGCTCTTTTTCCTTTGAAAAGATTCAACACATTTCTTTCTCAAGTTTAAGAAATCCTCCTATAAGAGTAAGGAAGATACTTTAAAAAAATGGCAGGCTCCATCAAAAGTGATTTAAATAACCAACAGTTTGCTATTCCCTCTGCCTTTTATTTCTGATACCATTTCAAACATTTATTTCTAGAATGCCTGCCAGATTCTCATGGCCCGTCTTCAGCCCATCATCAGAAAAAACCCTAAAGGAAAATGGGAAGAATGGGTAAGTGTTTCTTTTATTATCCCAGCCAGGAAGAGGCAAGGACATCCACATGGGAATGAGTCATAGATGTGTGGGCTGACAGGTAGCAACCATTCAAGAATACTAATGTATTAGCATTTACTTCTACCTTACAAAGCAGGTAAAAGAGATACCCATGTTCATTGCCACCTGGTTCTATTTCAGAGCCTAATATCTTATAGAACACAATAGCAGCATGAGCTCAGAAGTCAAACCCAGGGGCTGTTGCCCCTATGCTGCAGCTATGGCAGCAGGGCCAGGGTCTCAGGCTTTGGTGTTCTCACCTGTGCAATGGAGAAAACAGCAATGCTAAGATCAAAGGATTGCTCTATTTTTAATAGTTGTTACTACAATTACCATTATTAATATTGTTGCCTGCCCCTATCCAGTTGCAGGGAAGATGACATAATCTTATAGTAAGACAGTCAAAATAGTGCAAGGTGAAAATCCAAATATATATATATATATATATATATATATATATATATATCTCCTATGTGCATACCTAAATACATAACTGCATAAAAATGTAGTCTACCCCTCTCCCTAATTTGTGAAAAATAGTAAAATTTTTACACTGTGCAGCCCAGTTTGGATAATACCAGAACACAGCTGTCTGCTATTTTTCCCTAGCAAATTGTGACCCATAGCTCTCACTCAGTCTTGAGTCTCACTACAGATAAATGTAGGTACAGAGCCCCATGTAAACAAGAGACAAGCCCAGAATGGATGGGTGTTGTAAATTACTTTCCCTAAACTTATACTTTCTTTTTAACTAATCATCTCTTTCAGATTGCACACGCTTTTGAAGAATCCATCAGTCTCTCAGCAACTGGATATTTCAAGTAAAGGGCATTATTACTTTGGTTAATATTATACTTGGGCAGGGGTGATGTGGTGTGGGTGTTAAGCCTGTAGTCAAGGGATGTCTGGAGATGGGGAAGGAGATGAAGGTTTGGACCAGGAGCAGGGGAACAATCCAGAGCCTCCTTGGGGAAGGGCAGACACCAGTCCATCTCCTCCTGAATCTTCAGCAATTCTCTTATAGCCCTGTTCACAGTCCCCTCACAAGAGAAGGGGAAGCAGACCTCCAGCCACAGAATGGGGCACAGGGTCTGCAGCCTTCTGCCCTGTAGTCTGTAGGACCCCACACAGCCAGGTAACCAGATCACTAATCAGGAAAGTACCTTAAGTACCTTTTTTTTTTTTTAATTCCATTCCTGATTTCTTTTCTCAGAGGCTACCAGACAAATATGGACTGGGAGAAGGAGGAAGGTGATGCATTTCCATATTTTGTTTATGGAGCATCCTGTTCTGAGGTTGAAATTGACTGTCTGACTGGGGCTCATAAGGTAAAAAGCAACATTTATATGTGCCATCTTTATAGGGTCAACACAAAAAGTAATATGTTTCCTATACTGTAAATAATAACTAACTTGATCCTCCAGGTGGAAGAAATAGGGACAGATATATAACTTAGTTTTTAAAAAATCTACTTTAAATAACTTATACTGTCCATTATATCTTTTCTCTTGGTGTAGCTCCTTAGAACTGACATCTTTATGGATGCTGCTTTCAGCATAAACCCAGCCCTGGATATTGGACAGGTAAGTATCTTCCCCACAGAGACTTTTAGTCAATCCTATTTAAGAGGCATTCATACAGAATACAATTCTCCAGAATCATCCAAACCTTGTTCATACCTCATGCAAATATTCTGCAACATATATTATTATTACACACATCATGCACACTTGCATACACGTACAGATAGATAAAATACTGTAAGAAAATTCAAGAAAAAATTAACAATAGATGTCTGCATTTCAGGAATATATATGATTTATTTTGCTTTGTAAGTCTCCATGCTTTCTAATTTTTCCTCAATGAATATTAAGTTTATAATTAAAACATTATACAGGTCCATAGTAATTAAGTTACGTTAGTGCTTACATTAATATTGAATTTAAACATTGCATGATTTGGGGAAATAAAATAGAAAAATTTTTAAACACAGTTTTTCCCCTTTGCTGAATTTAATTCTGATTCATATCTCACAAATAAATAAAATTAACTCACCCAAATCTTTTAAACTTGAAGTTAAAACTTTTCCAGTTTTTGTGGAAGCTCTGTTTTTTCCAAGTTTGTTTCTCAAAGTGGAGCCAACAGACCAAAGCATCAGCCCACATCAAACCTGCTCACCAGCTCCCAGGTGAGGCCAAGGTGACTGGTCCCTAGTGTGCACCTTAGTAGCAGTTTGGAGACTGAATATCTTGGCATCCAACCCCGAGAATTTTGTGGAGCTTTCATCTGCCAGTCTCATTCTACCATCCTAAATCCTAAGGAACTAGTTTGCCTAGCTTGACCAATGGACTTTATAAGGAATTATTTTGTTGACTCATCAGTGTTTCTCAAACTGTGGTCCTCAGTCTCTCTGTACCCAAAGCAACTATAATGTTTCTGGCCCACTTCAGGTTGAGTCGTGCTCATCATAACTTTGGTAGACTAGGAATTGAAATTTGCACACAAAGTGGAACTTAAATTTGTAAAGTTTGAGAACTACAGCTAGTCCCAGGCCCTGGTCCACCTCTCCTTTTTTTTCTTCCTACTCCCAGCTAATTCCTGCCTCTTTATTGCTTTTGTAAAGGAAAATGGGAGATACTGTAATTAGGAAAAATTCTACATTTTCCCATCAGAAAAGAAAAGAAAAACAGAAGTCCAGACTGAATCATTTGAGCTTTTATTTTTTCCTTTAGAGACACTGTCATTTCCTAAAGTAGCATTTAAATGTGCTTACCTCATTCTAAAATTTGAAGTTTCAGTAAAAACTCAAGCCGTAATTCTCCTTCAAGTTTTATAACCTCTAGACAGGCATTTCCTTTGAAAAAACCTTTATCTCAGAGCATAATAACTTATAAATAAAGCAACATGACTTCCAACCCACCATGTTTAACATTGATCTCATTTATGAAGGGAAGCAAAGAATCAAGATATTAATATCTACTACAGTGTCCTGGCTCCATTTATTCTAGTTCATGCTCCTTTTATGGTAGCTTCTTTTCTATCTAATCCACAGACATTTATTGAGAACTCTATGTACCAGGCACTGTGCTGAGAACAGAATAGAAGTAGACCCGGCCTCAGTATGCTTAAAAGTGAGGGGGAGGTGGATAACAAGTATTCAAGGTGCAGTGAGCCTGGGAGATGCACCTAGAGGTGGAGGAATATCCTGAGAGTGGTCATTTTCACCTGGAACTTAAAGGGTGAGGAGGAGTGAATAGGGGTTTGCCAGGTAGACAAGTTGAGGTGGGCAGGTGTGAAGAGAATCAGGAGAAGCTGCATTTACAAAGACTTGGAGGTGGGAAAGAACTGGGTGGGTTTGAGAAACTACCTGGAACTTGGGCAAGCATCAGGTTACATGGGGTACCTGAGGATGAGGCCAGGCAAGGTGGAGGCACCTTTCTGAGGACCCTTAGTAAAGTCCATTGCAATACGTTCAAGAAAGGCTCACTGTGGTGGGGAACTTCCTTTCATACTGGAATATTTTTTCAACCAATATCACCCAAATCTCATGTATGAAATTTCTGACTGTAGGTTGAGGGAGCATTTATCCAGGGCATGGGATTTTATACCATAGAGGAGCTGAAATACTCCCCAGAAGGTGTGCTTCATTCTCGGGGTCCGGATGACTACAAAATCCCCACTGTCACTGAGATACCAGAAGAATTTTATGTCACTTTTGTGCATTCCCAAAATCCCATTGCCATCTACTCATCCAAGGTAAGAACTTGAGACCTCTGTGTTGACCAGGTCCACCATAACCAAATGCCACAGGCTGGGTGGCTAAAACAACAAATTGACTTTCTCATGCTTCTGGAATCTGGACGGTTGAGATTGGGATGTTGGCAGGGTTGATTTCTTCTGAATCCTCTCTACTCAGCTTGTAATAGCTTTTCTCCTCCTTCGTATTTCTTCACATTGCGTTCCCTCTATGCCCATCTGGGTCCTAGTTTTCCTGTCTTATAGGGACACCTTTCGACTAGAGCCCACCCCAAATGACCTCATTTAATCATCTGTTTAAAGACCCTATCTGCAAAAAACAGTCACATTCTTAGCAACTGGGGATGAGAACTGTTTTAGTCAGCTTTTTCATTGCTGTAACTAAGAGATCTGACCACAACAATTTTAAAGGTAGAAATTTTATTTAGGGCTCACAATTTCAGAGGTCTTAATCCATAGAAGGCAACTCCATTCCACAGGGCTCAAGGTGAGACAGAACATCATGGCGGAAGAGTGTGGTGGAGGGAAACAGCTCACATGATGATCAGGAAGCAAAGAGAAACTCCACTAGCCAGATACAAATATATAGCCCTGAGCCATGGCCCAATTGCTCCTGAAACCACATCCTACCACTTCAGGTACCACTCAGTCAGGGGATTAACTCACTGATTCGGTTAATTGTATTTAATTGTAATTGTCTTACAACCCAATCATTTTTCCTCTGAACCTTCATTCTTGCATTGTGTGAGCTTTTGGAGGACACCTCACATCCAAATCATAAGAAGGACTTCAACATATGAATTTGAGGAAAGATAAATTCAACCCCTTGAAAAACCTCCTCTTAAAAGAACTTTTGAAAGGATTCCCAGAACTATTTTGAATTTGTTTGTTCCTTTGAATTGCAAATCCCCCAAAAAGAAAACAAGCTCTCTCAGAGTAATGCTCAACATCTTCAGAATCCTGAGTCCTCTTCATTCTTGAGATATGAAAGAAATCTAAATCAAATAAGAAAGGTCAAGGAGAGCAGAATGTCTTGGCTCCTTAGGCTAGGTGCCACCAGAAGATAAACTGACCTTGCATGCAAATTACATCAGCCCAGATGTAATATGGGCTTTTCTGCTGCTCAAGGTCTAGCCACCTTGCTACCAGACCTCCTCATTATCAAAGAGGACCCTCTCTCACTGGCCCCACTTCTCCCTCCATATTTTCCTGAGAGTAACCTGGTTTTTCAAAACCAAAGCGTGGGAAAACGGTTGTCTACTCCCAGCCTTTGTCCCATTCCTCCACCAAGGTCCTGAGACCAGACTACCCTAAGGAAAGAAAGAAGAAATATCAGTACAAAAAGCTTTGGTGAATCATTCAAAATATAATGTCAATTCACATTCATCTAACACACTCCAAGAAAGCCCAAGTGAAAAGGAGCAAACGTGTCACTGTCCCCAAGCCCATCTACAAAGATTGTGGTCATTTTGTTTTGGCTTTGAGTTAAAACATGATGACCCAGAGGCAGGATTAGAGAATCCTAGAGGGCAACCAGGGACTTTGGTCTTCAGGACTTTACCTGAGAAGGAGAACAGGAGATTTTAACTGCTAGATATCCTGGTGTCCTAGAACATTTTCATCAGCTACTCTCAGGAGCACCTACACACAAAGAATTGCCGTGGGGGAGTTCAACCCAATAATCCAGATGCACTCCACTATAGGGGGCATTAAAGCCAGAAAGGGAGAACATGCATGCATGGCCCGTGTGTGTGTGTGTGTGTGTGTGTGTGTGTATATACACAAATTAGTCCTAAAAGAACTGTACATTTCTAACTGCTAGTTGTACCTCTCTCAGGGATTGGGTGAGGCCGGAATGTTCTTGGGGTCCTCTGTATTGTTTGCCATATATGATGCAGTGACTGCTGCCCGCAGAGAGAGGGGGCTGAGCAAGACCTTTGCCATAAGTAGCCCAGCAACTCCTGAATTGATTCGGATGACTTGTGTGGATCAATTTACTGACATGGTAAGGGAGGTTCCTGTAGGAATTGCTCCTTACAAGGGTTTTCAGGTCTTTGGTTTGGATTTGATAACGATGACAAAATTAATGTTTTTAAAAAATTACTTCCATAAGCTTCCAATATACTTCAAAGCAATTGCAAAGTGAGCAAATCTCTTCAAATAAAGATTGAATTATTTCAGACCCAAAAGATAAACACACTGAGTCAGTGCTAATAGAAGATGGATGTGGTAGGTTGCATCTTTAAACACTATCAAAATGCAATTGGTGTGGCATTTTGATTAATTCAGTAACAAAATTATATTTACTAGATATCAGATCTGGTCTATTACACAGAATGTATTTGTTAAGTAAACTAAGAAAAATAATTTAAATGAAAAATATCAGGTCCCTGGACACAACTTGATTTGCCTTATAATGACACAGTAATAAAACACAATTTCATTTGCCATTTGCTAAAAATATATCTCAAATTATCATCAGAAAGCATTTCTCTATTGAACTGCTTACTGCAGCATGAGTCTATCATATAAAATTAGATTGAACATCATGCTTTAGAAATTACAGGGATTTTGAATAAGATGCATCTTATCCCAAACATAAGTCTTGGAGGATAAGGAGGTTTATGATTCAAGAATTGAAACAAATATGAAAATTACATAATTTTGATAAGGATAAAATAGACATTGATTTTCCCCTTTTTAAAATTACATTATTTTTAAATTATAACATTTTTCCATGTAATAAAACTATATTAACAACTATCTTCCTTCTTTTGATTTTTTTAGGTTCCCAGAGATGACCCTTCAACATTTACACCTTGGTCCATCCATGTGTCTTAATCTTGTGTTTTCAAGAAAATGAAATAATATGAGATTAATCTTTTAAAAAATACTCAAATCAAAGCAAAATATAGCTTCACTTCTGATTGTCAAAGATAATTTTAGCATTTTAAAAATATTATCTGTGGCTTAGGTACCTGCATGATTATGTTTTAGGATGCAAATTTTCACCAAAAGTATAATGAAACTCAGAAATATAAATTCTAATTTTAGTTTTTATTATCCTAAATATCTATATCACCATGATTTTAAAACATGGTAGAGTTTTCATTAACCTGGAACAACCCAAGAGAGACTACTCATGCTTTATTCTTCAGAAATCTGCTCAAAGCAGATTTAAATCTGTAAAATCATCCACACCAAAAACTATCAGGACTAGATTCCCCCAATGTCTCCTAAAAATAGCCAGCTCACATGGTAAAAACCCTGGTTTACAATGCTTACCAATTCCCATGGTATAAATATTCCCACAATGGCAAATTCCAAGCCACCATTTTAGAAATCTAAATGTGGAGTTGGAAAGAAATGCTCATAATCAGCTCTTGTGGGTAGCTAAGGGCTGTCTCCAACACTGCATGTCCACCACAGTCCCAAGACTCCTGTCAGTCCCATGTGATCTATTTAGAAGGGGCTTTAGGAGGAAGAAGCTACCCTGGTTTGGATGAAGTTTGTCACCAATGTTTCATGTGCTGGAAACTTAGTCCCCAGTGTGGTGGTGTTGAGGTGGTAGAACCTTTAAAAGAAAGGGCCTAGCGGAAGGTTAGTGGGTCAAGACCACTAGTGTGAAGGGATTAATGCTGACCCCAAGGAATGGATTGAGTCTCATAGCAGTGGTTGAGTTTCCACAAGAGCAGGTTCCTAAGAAACTGAGCTTTTCCCCTCTTTACTTCTTGATTCCTCTCTGGCCATGTGATCCTTTGCACAAGCTACCAATATGTGATGCCATCTGCCATGTTGTGACATAGCAGAGACCCTCACAAGATACAATCATCCAGAACTGTGAGCCAAAATAAAAACCTCTTCTCTTTATAAAGAACCCAGCCTTGGGTATTTTTTTTTTTTATTGCAACAAAATACTAAGACTAAGGCACCATTCAAAGCCTCCAACTGGTCTGTACCCACCATGAGCCATGTACAAGGTACTGTATCTTCCTACCTGGAAGGTCACACTGAGTAAAAGAAAATGATCCCAAATCACTCTTGAGTCCCTTGTTTTAGATTAGTGTCTGAAAGGTGAAATCAGGACCACTTTCCTTTTGCCGTCAAAGGGGCACAAAGTCCTCAAGAGTCTTTTTTTATTATTTCCTAGCTATTTTACATTGCATTTTCCTGCAGAAATGCAGTCTCATGCCAGTTATGGATTTTTAGTTTACTGTGCGGTTTGAAAACACAAATAAACAAACTAAATCACTTCTCAGGGATCTGTGCAATAAGTATTAAAGCTCTGCATTTATTCAAGCTCTGTATACATTAACTTATTAATGTAATTTTGCAGTGGGAGAGTAAGTGTGTAGCAATTGCTTATATGTGTGTGAGATCAAATCAGAAGAAGAAAGGGCTGATAGTAGAAATAAAGGGTTTTTTTGTTTTTTAAAAGAGAGAGAGGAGAGAGAGAGAGAATTTTAATATTTATTTTTAGTTATTGGTGGACACAACATCTTTGTTTGTATGTGGTGCTGAGGATCGAACCCGAGCCGCACACATGCCAGGCGAGCACGCTACCACTTGGGCCACATCCCCAGCCCAGAAATAAAGTTTTTTTCCAAAAAAAAAAAAAAAGGAACAAAGGCAAGTGTCTCTTCTTCCAAGAGAAGTGTGTATGTGTATGTTCGTGTACACCCTTGTACAAACTTAAGTGTGTACTTGAATTCATGCAATAATCTAGATTGCCTAGAAGTTAACACACAAAAACACATGAGAGAATAATAAAAAATAAAAGTTCACTGGAAATAAATTTTCTGTAATAAAATTGGAAGACATGTTTGTCACAAACAAATTAACTATAAAACTATTATATTTCATAGACTAAAGGAGCTAGGACCCTGGTAACTCAGAAATTGAGTTTTTATAAAATAAGTCTGATCATTCCAACAGTATTGAATTAACTGGAAGAATTGAGATGAGAAGTCGTTACAATACTGGTATGTTTTTAAATAATAACAAGTTTCAAACACAGAATTAATATTCTTATGCCTTAAATGAAATTACTAATTTATAATATCTATTATGTTACATAATTAATCCATATTATTGATTGACATAAATATATGTCATTGTCTAATTTTAAAGTTATTGCATTGATAGTTGACTTTAAATTTAAGATGTAATTTTTTAACCAGTGGACTCAGCAAATGATCAAGGACTCCCAGAGATAAAAGCATGTAATCCTAACTCTAGGCAAACTCTTAATGCTTATTACTTGTAGAAACTTATCATTCCTACTGCTTCATTTTGGAGCCAGTAAAATTTTGTCAAAAGAGAAATTCTGTGTATCACTTGCTACATATACAGTTCTTCTCTTTTCATATCCATGGGCCCAAGGATGTCTTACTTCTCCTGGGCAAAAGTTCAAAATTAAACAGTTTTTTATCACCTTATGGAAACAAGGAAAATGGAGTTGAGTGAATAGTGGTAAGGATGGATTTGATTTCAGTTTAGCATCTCAAACCTGCAGATGCTCAGATTTGGGAAATGGTCAAGAAGAAGGCTGGAGCATGGCTCCATGGAGATCTCTGTTGTTTTTCCTTTAAGGAAAAAATCTTAAATCCTCTGCACTTGATATGTTCAGTGATGTAAATTGGCCAATATTCTTTACATTACCAGGACACATAGTATTGCAGGTTGAGTTCTCCAGACACTGAGAAAGAGTTTGGGAAGCAGGACTTTTCCTAGAAATTGACACCCAGTAAATAAAAGTTGAAAATGCAGAATTGGGCAGAGGAAGAGGTTGAATTGCAGTGTAGTCCCCAAAAATACCATGAACCCAGCAGGGAGCACTGGAGCAAGTAGTGCTCTACTGAGTTGCAGACTGCAATGTACCTCCACATCACTCACTGGCAGGGCTCCCCCAGGAAGGGCACAACCTTGAGGAAGGAGGCTCTCCACTTTCAGGAGCTGGAGGCCCATGCTGACCCCACTCCCCAGCTGGGCCCAAGTGCTTCCTTCAGGGATCTGGTTGGCTCACCTCCACATCTACCACCCAGACCTATCAGTTATTCTTCCTGATTTGCCAGTTTATTATTTACATGCATATAAGTAGCAAATCACATTTATACATTGGATGAATTACTTTTATAGAAAAGATTAATTTTGCATTCAAAGAAATGCACAATACATATGAATATGTAACGTTTTTCTACCTTAAGTCAGTACTTGCCCCAGAAATTCCATGTCCTAAATTTACTATATTCTTTCCTTACTCATTCAAAAGTATTCTATTAAATTCATTACAGCACACTGTGTAGGGTGCTGTTATTTATTACAAATAAAACTACAGAGCAAGTAGTTCTTCTTGAGATTCATTATCTGAAATTGAAAGTAATTAAAAAATTGACTCTGTTCGTATAAAAGAGTGACCAAGTGGAAATGTTAAAGATGATGACTATCTGCAGAGCTCTACACACCCAAGCCCTAAGTTAACAAAGATGGCCTGAAATCAGCATTGTAAGAAAACAAAAATTTATTCTAAAAGATTATAGGGATACGCAAGGGTACTTCCAATGTTAGTAGATGTTTAATATCAAATATTTCTCAAAAATTATAGTAGGGGTTGGGGATGTGGCTCAAGCAGTAGCGCGCTCGCCTGGCATGTGTGCGACCCGGGTTCGATCCTCAGCACCACATATAAACAAAGATGTTGTGTCCACCAATAACTAACTAACTAACTAAATAAATAAATATTAAATTCTCTCTTTCTCTCTCTCTCTCTTTAAAAAAATTTATAGTCAAAGAACTTTGGTCATCAGCCAATCATTTGATTCACTTGCTACTATGACACTTCCTGCTTGCCATGTATTAAATTCATATACACAGTAGACTATATTTTTAGGTTCTTCTTTGGTTTAATTGATCTAGTTATCTGTCCTTATACTAATACTATATTAATGAATACCATACCAAGTGCTCTCTTGATCTTCTTGTTTTTCAAATTCATCTTAACTATTTGGTCTCATAACCCCCCCCCCAAAAAAATAATTTTATCCAATTACCTCTAAAAACTTAGGTAGGTAGAATTCTAATTAGAATTGTATGGAATTTAAATATTAACTTTAAGAGAATAGCCGTGTGTGTGTGTGTGTGTGTGTGTGTGTGTGTGGTGCCAGGGATTGAACCCAGGGCCTTATGCATGTGAGGCAAGCACTCAACAAACTGAGCTATATTCCCAGCCCGAGAATTGCCTTTTTATATTAATTTTTCATTAAAGAAAATTTTGTCTTTCCGTTTATGTAGATTTTGTCTCGTGAGTAGATCGTATAATTTTTTGGAAGAGGAGAACTAAATTTGTTTTTACCTGATCTATGTTTTGGAGCTAAAAATTTTCCAATACTTATGTTATAACCATTCACTAGATTGTTTCTCTCTGCACCAATGTTTATATGAATTTATATGTTATTTCACTTTTTCATTATTTTGTTTTATCCATTGCACCCTCCAAGGATATGTTACACAATAAGAGAGAAAAGGAACTTTATCATTCCCACTTACTTTCTACAATTTATATTGTACCTTCCCAATTAACCTGCTCTTATCTGTTTAGACTTCCTCTTCTCCTCACTTTTTCTGCTAATCTCAAATTTTAATCAGAACAGAATTGGTTTTTTGCTTTGCCTTTAAGGATAGTATTATTTATTGGTTTTTCTAAGTAATCTGATTTCATTAGTTTCTTCCTCTTCTCTGTGATTTGGAGTTTTTCTTGAGAATGGCTTCTAAATCTTATCCAGTAATTTAACATAATCTATTTATTTGACCACAGATCTCCTTCTCCATTTTTAATGTAATATACCAAGCCAGATTTAATAATTCTGATATTTAACTTATAGTTCTGATATTGAATCACTCTTGTGTCCCAGAAATAATTTTTTTACTGAATATGTTATCCCTTGATATATTTCTGGATCTGATTTTCTAGTATTTTACTTAAAATATAAGTGGGATTCTTCTATAGTGTTTTCTAATATCTTGAGTTGTATTAAAATTATTAAGTTTATAAGATGAATTAGGGCTGGGGATGTGGCTCAAGCGGTAGCGCGCTCGCCTGGCATGCGTGCGACCCGGGTTCGATCCCCAGCACCACATACAAAACAAAGATGTTGTGTCCGCCGATAACTAAAAAATAAATATTAAAATTCTCTCTCTCTCCCTCTCTCACTCTCTCTTAAAAAAAAATAAGATGAATTAGGCAGAATTTCCCTTTATATATGCCAGGGAAAGTTTAAATACCCTTGTCATTAACTTAATGATTGATTATACAAAATTCATCTATAAATCATTTGTTCCTGCTTCTTTGTTGAACAATAGGATTTAAATATTTCATCCTGCCCTTCATGATTTTTTTTTTTTTTTTTTAGTTCTTGGCGGACACAACATCTTTGTTGGTATGTGGTGCTGAGGATCGAACCCGGGTCACACGCATGCCAGGCGAGCGCGCTACCACTTGAGCCACATCCCCAGCCCTCATGATTTCTTATTCTGCTGTCTTGCTCTGTACAGAGGTATATTTCCTGCACTTTGTTTTCTAGGTCACTAATTTGGATTTCAAACATGATCATCTCATCTACTGAATTGTTCTTTGGCTGGTCTAGTTTACTCCAGAAAGTGTTTCGGGGACTGCAGTTTAATGTTCTTTTTAAAATTCAGATTGACAGTTGTCTCCTCCCACAGTTCTCTTGTGCTAGGTGTGTGTCCCACCTATTTTGACTGATCCTCCCTCTGCTCTTGGACCTGTATTAGTTTCCCAGGGCTGTTCTAACAACTTGTATAACTTAACACCGCAGAAATGTATTCTCTCCCAGGCTTAGAAGCCTGGAATCAAGGTATCAAGCTTCTTTTAAAGGCTCTAGGAAAGAAACTTTGTGCATCTTCCTGGCTTGTGGTAGTTCCCAGCAATCCTTGCCACATTGTGGCCTGCAGACACATCACTCCAATCTCTACCTCCATCTCACCGTCTTCCCTCCCTGTGTATCCATCTGTCTCCAAATCTCCATCTCTCTTATGACAGGTCATTGGATTCAGGGGTCACCCCAATCAAGTATAACTTCATCTTAACTTGATGATATCAATAAAGACCCAGTTACCAAATAAGATCACATTGGGAACACAAGGCTCCCTAAAAGGCTCATTAAGTTTGTTTTCATCTTCAACTCACTGGACTTCAGCTTAGATTAGAGTACCCTAAGAACCCCAACCACAGGCTATAGAACAAAAAATGCTCCTAATCCATTCTCACCCTCAGTAGGGTAGAAGCAGGAAGGCTGCCAGGGCCTTGTGATGCAAATAGAGGAAGGCCCCTAGCCTTGGGACTCTCCCACTCCTCACACTCATCTAGTCTCAGGGTCAAGAAGGGCTCAGGCACCGCTTTTGCCACTACTGACCTACTTACACCCATGTCAAGATTTCTCTCCATGTATCACCCCCATCCAAGGACCAAGCTCTCTTCAGATTCACTGTTCTCGGGCTGCTGATCTCCAGGCACTCCCTCAGCATATGGGGAAGAATCATCTCCCACAGAGCCCAGAGCCTCACTGGCATCCAGCTTCCCATAGACTCAGCAGAGGTAGAAAGGTTAGAGCCTGGAAGGGCAGAGAAGGGACCTCATGGTCAGAAGAGTGGAGAGGGAAAGGCCTGGAATACGGGTAGTTAATGATCAACCCAAACCCTCAAGGTCCTAAAAAGTGCTCACTGTCTGCTTGCCTTTGTTCTATTTGGGGTTTGAAATAACTCAACAAAGAAGGCTGCACCCAGTGACACCAAAGACTACTACCAGTACTTTTCCATTTGTGTCAGTGAGCAGAATGTGTAACTTCTTCCCCCACCCCCCCAGGAAGAAGGCCTGTTTGAATTGGAGGGGAGGGTAAGTGTCATTTCCAATATTAATTTTTTTATTAGCTAACAGGGGTCTTTGATGTAAATCATAAGTCCTTTTTTATAACAAACATCTGAGCACCTGTTAACATATGTGGAGTTTCTCTTGCCCACTGGAATAATCCATTTAAAAGTGAAGATAAATAATCCATTTAAAAGTGTTCTTCCTTCTTCATTAAAGGAAAAAAAAAGAAAGAAAACAAAAGTGATTGCTTTTTGCCATTGTCTTGAGTAAGATCTGAGAGCAGAGGACTTGGCAGAAACTGCAGCTCACCCTCCTGCTTTACTTCCCACAGTCTTTGTTCACTCTGAAGTGGATGTTTTCCAAGCTAAGCTCCCCAGAGCCCTGGGGGCTTCTTAAGGGAAAAAAAGCCAGAGGACTTGAGACCTCACTCCTCAGCTAGAACAGCAAACTTTTTTGTTTTATCTGTTTACACTTCACAAGATTTCACTCAAACAAAGGTTTCCCGGATCAAACAAGTTTGAAAACATTTTTTCAAAGGCAATGCAGGATCAGTTTTCAGTTTCCCAGCAATTAATGCAATTGGTTCCCTAATCCAAAGTACTTTTATATAACCTAAATCTAATACCATTAGCCAACGTTGGTACTCCAAAACTGTTTTTCTACTCTAGATGCTTGTATTTTATGTCAATGATGAAAGATATTTTCCTATGGCTGCTTTGGGAACACCATGGTTCATGCTTTCTGGTCTCTGGCAGCATCCAGCTCCCGTCAACGGTGACTACGGGCCCTTTGTGTGTACAAGTTGCCCTCTTTTAGAGGGAAGCATGAAGTGGTGAACAGATTGGGGACTGATGCCCTCAAACTAATGCCCTTAAATCGAAGTGACCGCATCCTGTGTCACCACATGCTCCTTTCTCTCTCTCCTCATCCTGCTTCCCTTCTGGGCTCAATTCTCAGGGAATTAACTCCTGTTCATCTTTCAGGCCTAAATGTGCCTTTCTCAGATGGATTCCCTGGTCCTTATCCCAAAACAAGGCTAGTTTCTCTGTTTTGTGTTTGTCAAAGGCTTAAATGTTAAATTATCTGCTATCGTCTTGTGAAACCCTGCAGAGAAAGGAAATGGGTGGATCTGCTGTCTTCTGTACCTCTGCCACTTAGCAAAGTCTGGTGCAAGGCAGATACACAATGTCTAGCAAATTAGTTCATCACTAATGTCTCCTTCTTTTAAAGTATCTTGGGTCATCAGTCAAGTACTTATTCACCCCTGCAATGAATATGTTATCATTCACCCTGGCCACTCTAGGGGATACAAGTAGCTATTGTATACACTAAGGTTCTAAGTAGAGAAACACCAAGTTAAAGTGGAAAAACAATTAGAAAAATAGTTTGGCTAGAGTATGATTTTTGTTGTTGTGTTTTGCTTTGATTTATTTGGTTTTTATGTGTGTATGTGTAGTTGTTTGGTTTTTGCTTTGTTTTGCAGAGAAAGAGCATCTGAGGCCAGAAACAGGGACAAACTGTAGAGGACTTAGGTCTGAGTTTGGACCTTATGTTCCATGCCACAGAGAGCTACTGGGGGGTTTTTGAGCAGGAGGAACATGATCAAAAAGGCTAACTCAAAGGTCTTGACTTACTCACACCATGATCTACAACTTCTCATAAACCTATTGTTAATTTATTCAGCCACTTCTTAATACATGTGAAACACTTAATACATGTGAAATACACACTTGTACACTAGGTACACTAGGCCTGGTATGCCTGAGGACCTGGCATTAGAATTATAAAGAAGTTTGAAACCTTCAGCTCATTTGATTAAGAGTGTTTTCTGGAACACCTCTGTGGTGGGAAAGATGCTAAAACCCCACCCAGACCAACTGAGAAAGAGATCTTCCCCATTAGCCAGGGCAGAGGGATGCCAGATGCCCATGGTTTCTGGCCTGACAAGCTGCCATGTAATGAGTGTTCTTAGCATAAAGGGATTGCTCTAATGAGGGTTCCATGACCTCATGAAGGAAGCGTGGGGAAGAGAGGTCTTGCCACCTCTCCTGAGCATCTACTTGCTTTACTAACCTGCAATGCCAAGTCCTGGGCATGACTTTAGCTGAAAGAACAAGGACTACTGGATTTTATCTATAGACAGCTCACTGGAGATGTTCAGAGAGGTCAGCCCGCTATGTTCTTCTGATCAAGGGTCTCTATGTATACTTAGAGGTATTTCAACCCAGGAGATCTTGGTTTTGGTTTCTGCTTTACCTCTTACTCCTGCGTGACCCTGAGGTGACCACTCTGGCCCATGGTCCTTAGTTTATTCATGTACAGTGGCTGACTAGATCACTGTTTTCCAGCAGAATGACCACAGGGGTGGGGAGAAGGAGTGCAGAGGGGCTGGGTGGATGCAGCACCCCACCCCTCCCCTTCCACTAGGGCACAGGCTGGACTTGTTCATAGGTTTTCCTCTGAGGGGACATTTCCCAGGGTAGAATAAGGAACAAGTTGGGCACTGTGAGGTCTCAGGAAGCGCACCCCACACTCTGAGAAGAATGAAATCCATCCAGGATATGTTCCTAGGCCAGAGGTGACATTGCAGAGGGAGGTTGGGCCTAGATTATTGTTTTTCACACTGATGATTTCTAGACTAATGCCCTCAAACTTCAGAAAAAGCTAGAAAAGGTGTGGGCTGTGTGCCAAGCCAGCTTCGAAGCCAGGATTAGTAGGAGTAAGGAACAGGATTAGAGGCCAAGCCCTCAACATAAAAACCTCAAAGCAAGGAAGTCTCCACCTCCAGCTCTCCCCTCTGAGGCTCCAGCCTGCCTGCTTCCATGCAGGGAGAGTTGCCAGTTGCTGGTCCTAAATCCTTTCCACTCACTTCTGTGGCTGGTGCCAGAGAGCACTCCCCATAGAACTGTGAGCGGAGCATTGGCAGGTGCCATGCCTTGCCCATGGGGATCGAATGCGTTGGTTTTCTTCGTGAACGGGTGTTGGGTGTTACTTCCCGGCTTGCAGAGGTCAGCCTGCTACCTGATTCTGCCTGTTCCCCTCTCAGTCAGGGCTTGGCTCTAGCAGCTCCGTGGGCTCTGCCATTTACTGCATGACCTTACACAGGGAGCTTTGCCTCCCTGAGTCCTCACTTGTGGAATCTGTTTCTTGGGGCTTTTGTAAGGTGAAAAGAGAGCCACTCCCTTCATTGCTTAGGATCCCACAAAGTGCTTATATAACTGAGTCTGAGACACGAAGGACTTTCTCCAATAACATCTTCATCTTCAGACTCAGGAGGATAGGAAATGGAGCTTGCTTTATCTTTCTATTTACCAACTTCATTTTTCAGTTGAGCCCCCTTTAAACAGAATCCGTCAAAGTGTAATCTCCATCAGTTTAGTGTCCCCCTCTCTCCCTGGGTATAGCCGAGTTCCAGGGGGAACCTATGTGACAAGGGCAGGGTCTGCTGGTTGTCACTTTCCCTAACATCCTCCCCTCCTGTCCTCACAATCCATCCACACAGACCACTGCCTGCCCTCAGCGCCCTCTGCCAGGCCCTGTCATAAGTCTGTATCTCTCGAGGGCACACAGCTTCTCTCGGGCCTTGTCCCCTCTCCTCCAGGGCCTCTCTTACTTCCAATCCCACATTCCTCACTGGGGTTTGGTGTGTCTCCCCCACCCACCCCCACACACACCTCTGGACTTGGCCCAAGAAAGGAAATAGACCATGGAGCCCTAATTTCTCATCATTTGCTAAGAACCCTCTCTCCTGTATCAAATCTTCCCAACCAGCAACCACCGTGAACTTCCAAAACAATCCACAAGCTGAGCCCTACCTGCTTTGCCACTGGCCTTGGCTTTGGAGACTCAAAAGAAAGCCAGAGGAGGCTCCTTCCTCCTCATGCTGCTCTGTGTCCTTTCAGAGTAAAGTAGCCGCAGTCAGAACAGAGAATAAGTCCAGGGTTGGAGGTGGTGGGGGTGAGAGTGTTAGGTGATAAAAAATAGGATCCCACCACATTCTCAATAAGTGTTTTAAAGGACTTAGGGTGGTACAGGGGCAGGCACAGGGGGACTTCTTCCCTTGGATAGGTGCCCCTGGAATCCAGAAAGCAGATGAATTTTAATATCTCAACTTGGAAGCATCTTTCTATAGTTCCTTATTCTTTGAGGTCTAAAAAAGTATGTCTTCCTTTTTTGGGGGGGGAGAAGAATCTAACACTGATGCCCACATGGATCTTCTCTTTCTCTATACAACAGAATGGCTATTTTCTGGACACCCCAAGACAAAGTCAAAGGAATATCCCAAGATACACAGTGGGAAAGAGGCACCAAAAAGGACCCTCATGACTTCTGAGTGCCAACACTTCCACTTCCCAAGGGGAGGGATAGAGGAAGTCTAGTGTCCCACCAGACCACCCTGGGCCCTGAGTAGGGCGTCAAGGCTCACTGTAGGGCCACTCTGCTGTTGAGTACAGTAGGTTGAATTGGAAGATTCCACTAAGGTAGATAGGGGAGCAAATGTGAAGAATACAAGTCCAGGGACATTTGTAGACAGAAGTGGATCCCAGTTTTTATCATGAAGATCAGAACTGCCATGCTTTGTGAGGCTCCTGCCCCTAAATGTGCATGAAAGTTGTCTGCCCTCAGAGCACCAAAAAAAAAAAAAAAAAAAAAAAAAAAAAAGGTCCATGTCTAATATTATAGCCCAAGCCCTAAATCAAACAGACTGTAACAGACATTCCACTGGTCACTGATTCAACCCCACAATAATCTCTCTTCTGTTTTAACACAGGTGACAGAAAGGAATGCAGACCCAGAAGTGACTCTGCTGACCTTCCTACGAAAAAACTGAACCCTTTTTAGCTAAGTCCTGGCTGTGTCTGTTCCTTAAAAATTTAGCCATGTGATCATGAAAACTGATCACTTCCTCCATCCAGTTGGCCCTTGGCCCTTGCTATTTGTTTTGTCCATGGTTTTAAGTTGGATCTCAGGTGAAGGAGGCTAGTTTGGAGAGGAAGAATTTTCCCAGAGGTGCCTATATTTGAATTAATAGCATGAAATAGAAACTAAGCTCTTCATTTCCTCACAAAGTAGTCCCTGGAGGGCTTTGCAGGTCCCCAGCAGAGTGTCATGTAATAGAAGCTCCTGTTACCTGCCCCTTCATGAAACCAAATTCCCCAGAATCAGTGAGACAGTGTCAGAGGAAAAGATTTTCTTTCCCTATACCTGCTTTCTGACACCAGACTCCTCCAGCCCCATTTTATATTCTGGAATCTAGAACTTCATAATGGCCAACATATTTTAATGGGCAAATCTAATGGATCTCTTGGAGTTGTCAGAAAAATTAAAATAATTGACAGAAATTTCAAATTGATGAAATTGGCCTCTACAATATTGTTTATAAGCCCACAAGCTCACATGGTTTATAATTAGTTGTCAATATTTGAAAATCAGGGAATTCCATGTTTTAAAACAAAACTCAAGATTTTCAGCTTCTCATTGTGACTGGGAAACTGGCCAGTCCTGCGTGTCAAAGGTCTTGCTTAGAGCTCAGCAGGGACTGTTCCCTTTAAGTTCAGGCTCTCCAGTCACACCCTTGCCACTGTATTTATTTGTGTGACATCTCTGGTTAAGCATTTGAGGCCATGTTTTAATTCAGAGTAATAAACCCTATCATTAGGAAAAAATAGATAATAACAATAAAGAGTCAGTGATTCTGAAGTGTTTTTAGCCAGTCTAGTCGATTACATCCAGTTCCATAAAGTGTGTGAAACAGATCAAAGGGAAAAGGATGAATGAGGCTGGGCCTAGATTCAGGATCAGACCTGGACCAATCCAGGGATGCTCAAGGAAAAAATAAAAAAAGTAAAGACAGGAGTTTCCTCTGAAGATTCCTTGTTTTTAAATACAAGCTACTGAGCAAAACTCATAATACATTTACTAAAAATAAAGTTCTTCTCCTCCAATTATATGATTGGAGCCCAGAGGAAGACATATAAGAATACCCTATAATGAAATAGGATTTTTCAGTTTTTACATCATTATCCCATGAGATGCTTGTGATAAACCTGTGACAATAAAGTAGATGTTATGCCTCCTTCTGTGTAAATTAGAAAATAGGCAAGGAAAAATTAAGTATTCCCATGTCACATAGCTAATAAGGTATGGAGTGGCCTTTAATAAGACCTGGAAGTAAGAGGATGACTTCACAGACCTGCAGCTCACCCCACAAAGACCCTAGGGAAGCAGTTAGCTATGGCTAGATGCAAAATGTTCCCCTTGGCAACTTTTCCTTGACCACCCCGACCTCCAGTAGGCCTCACAGGAACCAAATATGCCTGTAGAAGAGGAAGCTGTGGAGCCTGCACAGTGATGGTGTCTAAGAACAATCCAGTATCCAAGAAGATAAGGTACCCACCAGACACTCAGAAGCCAGAGGAGTACTTTCTTTATCTGCCTGGCTTGTGTTCTAATCTCACAACTAAGAAAGTTTTTGAGTTCTTGTCTCAGACCCCTCTGAGAAATCCCATAAATGCTGGGAGGCATCCAAATCCACACCCCCCCCCCTTTTTTTTACAAGGACACCAGTCCATAGGGCCTACCATAATCAAGTATAACCTCATTTTAACTCAATTACATCTACAGAGATCCTATTCAAAATGAGGTCTTAGGCACAGATTTTAGGGGTTATATCTTCAACACATCTTTTTAGAGACACAATTCAACCCTCAACAGAACTCTTACAAATTGAGAGAATCCTTTAAAATTTTCAATGGGTGTAACTTAATAAAAAGGAGTTCATCAATATGTCCTTTTTATGGGATCAGTTAACTTCATCTTCAGGTGTCAACACTCTTTAAAAAGTCATCTTTTATATTGAGATTTTTAAAAAATTTTTTTTTTACTTTTAGGTGGACATAATATCTTTATTTTTATGTAGTGCTGAGGATTGAACTCAGGTTCTCATGCACCACTGAGTCCCAGCCACAGCCCCTAGACACCCAGATTCTTAAATTGACCCTCAAGCAAGCACATGCCTGTATTCAGCCAGCTGCTGAAGAAATTCCTCCTCTCTCCTGTCCTCTCTTTTCTCTCTGCTCCAATGCAGAATATCAGTTTAAGTCATGTAGACTCCCTACCTTCTTTGGGTCCCTCTCCTACTATAGTCCTTCAGCAGATTCTCAGTTTAAAGCATGGCCAAGCCCAATCTCCCTCATCAGGCTTTCAGAGAAGACTGGCAACCGGTCCCATTACCTAAGGCTTGCTCCTCCTCCATGTGACTCCCTTTAGGCCTTTCTCCTCTCTGCCTCTGCACATTTTCTCTTCTGCCCCTTGCTCGTGTTGCTCTAAGAACTCAGACTGCTCCATACCAGTCCAGAGCTTGCTCATCTTTCAAGCCTGAGCTTCTTAGCAAGGTATCCCCAGTTGAGCTCTAGTCCACACTGACCCTCCCACTCCCTATATCCTTGGAAACCTGAGGTTTGCAAGCTTTACCATGCAATAGAATAAACTGCAAACCTCTTAAATGCATATTCCTGGGCCCACCCCCAAGACATTCTGATTCTAGAGAATCTGAGCAGAGACAGGGATCTGTATTTTTAACAAAAAACAGCCTTCAGGAAATTCTGCTGCATGACCTTAAAGTCCCAGAGGAGACCAATGACAAACTGCCCGAGGCATGATACTTTTCTCACCTTGTGCCTTGGGAATTTTTTATAGTTTCTGTTATAGGATCACGAATATCTTACAATCTGAAATATAGTTGTTGTCAATAAATACACAATGGGGATGAAGGTGGAGCTCAGTGGGCCCTGGGTTCAATCCTCAGCATCAGAAAAAAAAAAGTAAAAATAAATAAATAAGTATCTACAGCTATTTAAAATTTCACAAGAAGCCAGTAAATATAAGTCCTCCTGACAGTCATGCTTCTCCTCCAATTAGGTAATCTCTGCCGCTGCACTGGGTATTGGTCAATTCTTGAGAGTGGCAAGACCTTCTGCATGATGAGTAGGTGAATCTAGGGACACCCTACAGAGCAAGAATGACAGGGATGCAGGAATTAGTTTTCCCAGACCATCTCAAAAGTCAATAAGGGAGACAAAGTAAGTTAGCTCCAACAAACTTAAACTGGAGTTTAAGCTATTTCCTGGGGATTGGGTGAGTTCTGTACCACCTTTGATGTTGTCCAAAATCACAGACAGAAGTCAAATGATCTAACCAGACATCCAGATATTTTTTTATCAGTTAAGTAAAGTATCTAGATAGGACAAGCAAGAGGGCCTCAGGAAACCCAAGTAGACACACAAGGGGATAAAGTTTGCTGTGGTGAGGTAAGGTTTATTCCAGAATCTAATCAGCTGGGAAGATATGAACAGATTTTAAAAAAAAAAAGTTGAATAAGTAGAGCGGAATCCAAAATTCACTCCAAGTGCAACAGCACAGGGAGCTTCCTCTACAAAATGGGGGAACTTCAATGAGCTGTTCTGAAAATCAAGTGAGTCTTTCTTGGCACTGAGTAAGAGTTTAAGAAATAGCTACTACTGTTGTTGATAATGTTGTTGACACTATGAACTAGCATTTGACAGGGGTACCAGACAGGTGCATCTGATGACCCGCTACTGAGGGTAAGATGGTTATGGGCAACAAAGTCCTTAGATCCAAGCAAAGATGACCCCACAGTTTAGAAGGCCCCCCTCTGATCTTTCTCCAGCTATTCTCAGGAGTCAATGGGGCCAAGTGACTTGCCTACCTGGAGTCTTCAACCCTTTTCTAGGTCATTCTCCATGTATGGTTTTTGACTCCACTTTTAGACCAATATAAGCCCCTTTCCTGATATGCTCATCTATACCCTGCACCCTAGGTCAAAGGGAGTGGACAGAACTTGGAGACTCTGGTGGGAGTGTTCACATGGGTGAGGCCCCTCATAGTGGAGAACAGAGCCAGGGCTGAAAGAGAAAGGGAGCAGGCTATAGGCTGAGGCCACCATTTGTATTCTTTCCTCAACTCTACAAATAATAGAGGTAAGCCTAGAGGTGGACAAGCAAGTATGTCCAGCTAACCACAAAGTCAGGCAGATGTTCCATGTCCGTGTGTCCCAGACTTCTATTGCCACATTGGGGAAGCCAAAGTTAACAAGCCAAGAAGTAAAATGAATAGCCATGAAGCCAACAAATTGCTGGTGTAAAGGGAAAAGCTCTTGTGAAATACAAAGAAAGAAAGTTAGAGGAAAGCCCTTTCCCTATGGATGTGGTGTTATTCACCTTTCCAGGCAAACTGATTCTGGGGATAAGGTAAAATGTGGTCAGAAACTGCACTCTACAGCCAACACGTCCCATGGGACTTTAATGGGCGACAGCAACCCAGCCCCAGAAGGGTTGTAAAAGGTTGATATCTCCTGGGCCAAGGGAACACGGGCTTCTTTCCATTATTGTTGACTCAAGGTCCATCCTGGAAGCTCTCCGAGATTTCAGTAGAAAAGGAAGCTTTCTACTTTTTTGGCCCAGCTATTTCAGTTTCTTGAACACAATTAGTAAGATGCAGCTTCAGACAGTTGGGCAGAGTTAGAGAACTGCTGAAGTGTCTGGGAAAAGGTATTTTAATAAACACTTAGGAGAAATTATCTGAGGAAGAATATAGTAGAGGTAAGTTTGGAGGAAACAGAAATGAAAGAGATTCAAATGAAAACCTGCTTAAAAATTCATTATCAACTCATTCCCAGTCAACCCATGCATAGCCCAAATGTCTGGGAGATCTGATTTCTTCTTTTGCTTCTTTCAAATTTTTCTTAATTACCTCATATGAAATATGATTATAATGAACAATGTGTTGAATCTTGTATAGAGTATATTGCTATTGTCCCAAAAAACATTTTATAAATTAATTTTACTGCTAAGAATTAATCTTAAAAATTCATAGATATACACAAGCTATACAAAAATGTTCATATACTATGTAGTGTGTAAATATGTAATAATATAAATGTAGTATGATCCCAAATATATTGTATGTCAAATATCATTAATGACATAAAATAGAATAGGGTGATGATAGTCTCTTTTATCCTTTGATATATTCTGTGTCATTTTATATTAGTATATATCTTTTATATACTATATATATATATATATATATATATATATGTTCTATATATATCATCTTATATAAATAGAGAAATACAGCCAAAGGAAAAAGGCCTTTGATTATCCATGTTCCAACAGAAACTACCAGCAGTGTTAAAAAGTGAAAATCGACAAATCCTTCAGGACACATATATACTTACCTATTTTTTTAAAAAGTGTTTAATATAAGGCATCCTCCTTCTTAGGGGTCACCTGACTGTCAGCAGAAAGGAACAGGAAAATGCTGCGTGAATCAGAAAGAAAACCACTCCTCCTCACTGGACAGGAAAAGTGACGTGAATGTCTTTGTTAGTTTGGGTCTCTGGCTGTGAGTATTGCCTGGCCCAGTTTTGAAACTGGACTTGCTAGTTTCAATGGTCACTCTCTGCTTTACTTAGAACTGTCCTAAGTGTATGCTCAAATATGGCACTTGGCATTTGGAAGTGGGTAAAATGGCTATCTGAAGCAAAGACTCCTATTTTCCCCTCAAAGCCTAAAGGGCTAGAACAAAATCTACTTGCACAACAGAAAAAACATTCACCCCTCCTGAGGGTGGATCATCAGGTGGGAATGGATTTTGGAAGCTGCCCCTGCTCACACGGAGTCCGTACTCTGTCACTGCGCCTCCTCCTCTTCAAAGAGGGCACAGCAACCTCAGGAAGTCTGAGAGCCCTCCAAAGTCACATGGCAAGTTAATGGCCCCCATCCCTAGGACATCCAGCCCTAAACATTCCAGCCTCTGAGTATCAAGAGATACTCATTTCCAAAAAGGAGCCACTGCCAAGTTCTCAAAGAAATTACTTGGAGAAGTTAAAATGCAGGATAAAATAGAGAACTGGCTCCTGTTATACAAGAAAACCTGAGAGTCCAGAGCAAGTCTTAGCCAACACTGTGCCTATTATCCCCTCCTCCATCTCTGCCCTTCAAACCTACCTTTTCTCCATGTTTGCCTCTGTCACTTATTGGTCTAAAGAAAGTGTGCAATGGAACAGAGGATGTTTCCCAATGGATGTGGGCTACATCCCCCATGATTACTATCCAGAGGATCAGTACCTTGGTGCAGTTAATACTTTCTAAAGTCAATCTCAATTTCTTGAGAATTCAATTTGGGCAATGATTGGTCTCTAGGGGCCACATGATTTACATTAACCAAACTTAAAAGAATATGATATTTAATCTGGAATGTGCTTCAATATGTTCATAAAGAAACATACGATTATTAAGTGGTCTTGGGATCAGCGAACCACAAGTCCTTTTTCTACAGGAAATCTTGTATAGGAAACCAAATTATATTGCAAAGGCTGTGTGCCAAGCAAGGACACAGAGCAGTTGCACCATCTTAACAGGTACTGTTCTAAAAGACCCCTGTTCCATGGAGGTGGCCATTCTACTTGGCCAGGTGTCTGCCCTGCAACTCTGACTCCTCTTTAAGCTCTGTTAACATCTTCTGTTTGGGCAAGTCTTGGCCTAGAACCTGTTTAGGGGAACTCTTCATTTCTTATCGTTGAATCATTATGCTTATCTGACATTTTCATTCTCAGGCATACTCTCATTTCTAAGTTTTAGAGATACACCCCATCATCACCTGCCAAGTACTGCTCATATTTAATCTAACATAAAAACTAGTCATTCTGATGTTGGCCCATAATGCCTCAATCTGTGGCCCTACAAAGAACCTTTATAAGGAAAATTTTCCTTCTGGAAGCTGGGAAGACCTCAGAGACATAAAAAAAGGGCACTGGGTTGGACAAATGTCAGACCATTTCACCTAATCATCACAATTACCCTTCAAAATAAGCATTACTTCCCCCTTAATCTTTAGAAAGGTTAAGTACCTTCCAATAGAAAGGTCAGAGAGCGGAGCTGAGAGTCAACTAGACCTGTATGCATCCCACATCTAAGTACCCTCCCCATGGCACCTGCTGCCACCCCTGCATCCCAAGGATCTCTCCCAATTTTCCTTACTTCTTTAGGAATGTTTTCTGGCAACAAGTGTTTTCCAAAGCTAAAACAGCTCTGAATCAGACAGGATGATAGTTCAGGAGATGGTTCACTATGCTTTGGTTTCCTTAAGTATAAAATCGAGATGATCATTAACTTCCTTTATACAATTATCATGAGAATTGAATAAATTATTAATACATGTTAAGGACACTTGGGTTGGGGGTGTATCTCAGTGGTAAAGCACTTGCCCAGCATGCATGATGCCCTGGGTTCAATCCCCAGAACAGGGAGGAAAAAAAGCACTCAATAAATATTAACTATTATTATGAAAGTCAGGCTCCATGAGTGAGTGTATGTGCATGCTAAATACAGGACTTCTCAGAGCTTTTAGCATTTTGAATCCTGACTTGGCCTGGGGAAAGACAGTGGTTAACACAATGTAGAGGACTTATTTAATGTCTAATAATTTTTCATACAATTTCTTAGCATTTCCCAGAGTACTTTTTGGAGCAGTTCATAGACTACTCTTTCCTCTAATATCATGCTACCGGAAAATCTGTATCTCTCTTACAAGATTCTTATTTAAGTTATTTAGTTTGAACCATTTCCCTGTATAAGAAGAGTAGGTGAATTAATATTAGTTAATCTTGCCTAATTCCTGTAAAGAACTACAGCATTGTTGCCAATTGAGAGGGGCTGACAGGGCCATCTGCTTCTTCCTTCTAAAAATATTTGCACAGAGTTATTTGCTAAAGAGGAGTTCCAGCCATTGGATCCAACCCAGGAGCTCATATTTCCCCCAGAACTCTTGGTAAAATGAGTTGGGTGTTTTATGTGCTTGTTTAAATATAACCAGTTATGAACTCAGTTTTATAAATCCACCCATTTCCTTCCTGTGACACTGTCAAATTGTGGAAGTGGTTGATAGGATGGAGATGCCTGTTCCCTCCCCAGCTCACCACCCCTGAGCCACCCCCCGAATGTACCCTGAAGCCCCATCCAAGGTTTTGTTAAAAAAAAAGATTACACCATTGCTTTCATCATTGTTATCTGGAATTTGCCCCTGTCAACTGTCCAGGTGATAAAGCATTGTAAGATCCTGCTTGGTTTTTCTGGCCACTCCAGTGTATTGGCCCCCAAAAGCACCCCTATTCCTTACCCTCCCCTTTGTCTGAATCACAGTCTTCATTCCCAAGTATTTTGTGTCTCATTCTGTAAAACACCTTTTTCTGAAGGTGTTCATTCATTCATTCAAAAATGTTTGTCCAACAAGCCAGCACTGTTCTAGGTACTGACATGAAGCAGGAAACCAAGCTAACAAAAAGCCCAGCCCAAGAGAGCTTGCAGTCTGGTAAGAAATAAGCAAAACAATAGATGCCTGGTTTCTCTTCTCACGACTAAAAGGCTCAGGGGTCACTCTAGTTAAACTGGGCTAACTGGGCTGCACGAAATAACCACACAAGAGACACAAATACCTTTTCCTTTGGGGTTGCTGTGACGGCTCCTCTGACCTTAAGGGTCCGCAGAAAGAGAGAGAGAGAGAGAGAGAGAGAGAGAGAGAGAGAGAGAGAGAGAACGGGCACGCTCTGACCCCTTTTATTGAGGAGAAGCTATTCAAATGAGGCAAGGGGCCAGGTTTCAGGGGGCTGAGTCTATCTTCATGATGTCCACTGTCAGCAGGTTGACTGACACCTGGGTAGGCCACACCCAAGGGCACAGTAAGAGGAGGGGACACACATAAGGCACTTCCATGGAAGATTCTATCCTAAACAGGGCAAGGAGTTATATTACAAAGGAACAGGTGAGCATAGCTTCACCCATGGGGCTGTAGCAAGACACACCCATTTCTGTGACTGAGCGCTTCAGCATCCAGCTAGGGACTGTAACTCAGTCACCCCTAAGGTTGGCCTCCCACAAATAGATAAGAAATACAATGTGTCAGCCAGTGAGAAATGTGAAGGAGAAAAATTAAATAAAACAGAAGAGAAGAATAGGATGCAGGTAGTTGCCAGAGAAGACTTCTCTGAGAAGGTACCATAGGAAGAAAGTCTGGGAGGAAGTGAGGGAGCCAAAGATGTGCAAAGATGTACAAAGATGTGCGGGGCAAGAGCCATCCAGGCTGTGGGAACAGCAAGTACAAAGTTCCCAAGGGTGAGAGAACAGCTGGTCAAGGGACAGAGTGGAGGCTGGCAGGGCTGAGCCAAGTAAGAGGCAGCCTCTGCTGGACTGAATGCCACTCAGCTTTTACTCTGCAAAAGACAAGGAGCTATTAGGAAGGCCTGATAGAGGAGGGACATGCCCCTGCAGATGTAGCAATGGGATCATCCCAGCTGCTGTGCTGAGAGTAGTCTGCAAAGGGCCCATCCCGAATGTCTTTCTGAGGGGTGGTGGCTGGGACAGGCTGCCAGAGTAGGCAGTGAAAAATGAGTGGATTCGGGATCATTTTGCAAGAAAAGCTAACCAGCTTATTGATGGATGTGATGTGGGTGTGGGAGACAGAGGTGGCAAGGCCAAGAGCTTTGGACAGCTGAGAGAATACAGCAATTTACTGAGAGAGTACAGCAATTTAGAGCAAAGGGGAAAAA
Organism: Urocitellus parryii; assembly: GCF_045843805.1. NCBI lineage: Eukaryota > Metazoa > Chordata > Mammalia > Rodentia > Sciuridae > Urocitellus > Urocitellus parryii. The sequence continues at coordinate 249,820,407 of NC_135531.1, forward strand.
CTTTAGAGAAAGGGGTCACTTTTCCTTTTGGGGTTCCTTATCAGGGGCTTGGAAAGGGATTGGCTGGCAGGAGCTCTGTTTCAGACAGGTTAAATTTGAGAGGTCTGTTACATACCTAAGAGGCAACATTAGTGCTCATTCAGATTGAGTTCGTATTTCAGAGGAAAAGTCCAGGATGAAGATGTTAATTTAGGAGCATTATTGTAGTTGTGATTTTTAAGAACATGAGACTAAATTAATCCACTCTGAATGGATGACAGGTACCAGCTTATTTTGTCACTTGTCTCCCCTCCCCCCCAAAAAAAAAATCTAATTACAGGAATTTGGGTATTAGCCAATAGGTGTAGTGAGCATCTTTCTGGGCAAGTGGAGCCCAGAACCCCCCAAATCTTTCTATTCCACCTGGATCCTTGTTATAACCCAGGAGGACTGGTATGCACACAAGCACACACAGTTGCATTTGCCCTTAGAGGATGGCCGAGAACCCAGAAAAGGGAACCCTGACCTTCTATGGAGAGCGAGTGACCTGGATCTCCCCTGGGACCCTCCAGGATCTCCTGGAGCTGAAAGCAAAACACCCAGAAGCCCCTCTGGTCCTGGGCAATACCTCACTGGGTGAGTGGCTGCAGTGGGTCTCATCCACCATCAGGACTGAGCTGAACCTGCTGTCTATTACTCTGTTCTTACTTTAGGAATAAAAAATCTCATTCTGTATAATAAAACCAGTGGTCTCCAAAGTTGGAGGTACACATACCCTGATAGTATAAGGTGACTCCATGAGGGAGGGTGTAAGAATTAGCAGGGCTTTTAAAAAATCATTTAATTTATCTATCCTTTTTTGTAACACCTTTTATTAAGTCTACCTTCAAATAATATTATTTCATTTCATTTACAATATAAGAACCTTACAGCAATATATTTTCAATTCCTCCCCCATCAACCTTTGTGCTATTATTGCATTATATTTTTAGTTTTTTAATTTTAATCTATTTTTAATGGGTGCAATACAGTTATACATAAAATTGAAACCCGGTGTGATATGTTCTTACCTGCACATGACATAGTTTGGTTAATTTCCATTCTGCGGTTCCTCCCCTCTCCCATCCCTTCTCCCTCCCCCTCATCCCCCTTCCTCCATTCCACTGTTCTCCCTTCTGTTTTCAGATCCCTCCCTTTTTAAAAACAATTTTTTTTAGTTGTCAATGGACCTTTATTTTATTTATTTCTATGTGGTGCTGAGAATGGAACCCAGTGCCTCACACATGCTGGGCAAGTGCTCTACCACGGAGCCACCACCCAGCCCCAGATCCCCCCTTTTTTGTTCCTTACTTCTCTCTACCTTCTGTGTGTGAAAGAAGACATTCAACCTTGACTTTCTGAGTCTGGTTTATTTCACTCAGCATGATGTTCTCCAGTTCCATCCGTTGACCAGCCAATGACATAATTTCATTCTTCTTTATGCCTGAGTAAAACTCCATTGTGTATATATACCACCTCTTCTTTATCCAATCTTGCTTTGTTTTTTTTAAAATATTGAGTAGACATCATACAATTTTATAAAAATATTCATGAATATATTAACAATACAATGCACACCCAGGGACCACCCACACCCATCTTTAAGATTTTGAATTTACCAAGAACTTGAAGGCTCCCATGTGCCAAACCACATTCCCTTCCTTTCCTTCCCTTCTTGAAGACAATCCTTTGTCCACATTACATGTTGGTCAATATTTTCCTTGTTTTTATGATTTTACCATGCATATTTGAATCTGTAAACAATGTCATTTAGTTTTGCATATTTCCAAACTTCATACCAATAGTCCAGCACTCTTATTCTTTTGCAATTTGCTTTATTCATTCAATGTTCTTGACCTAAAATTCACCCCTATTGTTGCATGTAGCTGTGCTAAATTCTATTGTATGAACATGGAACAATTGCCCCTCCATTCTATTACTGAAGGACATCTGTTGAAATAGTTCCAGCTGTTTTCCAATTTGTGCTATTACAAATATTCTCATTTATGTCTCCTGATACCTATGTACAAGAGTGTTATGTCCTATTTTGATATAAATGTAGTGAGTATCTAGATAAACAAATGCGTATATTGGGAGAGCATCTATAAATTTACTTGGCAAGGAAGCATGGTCATTGCCTTCACTTCTATGCTCATTTATTGTCAATTTTTAAAATTCATATCTTTTGTGAGACTATTTCAATGCAAAGAAAGAGACAGTTTTTCTTTCCTGCCTCTAAAATACATTCACCCCTCAGGACCTGCAATTAAATCTCAAGGCCACTTCCACCCAATTCTCCTTTCTCCTGCTAGAATTTCTGAGCTGAGTGTAGTGACAAAAACAAGTCACGTTGTTCTTAGTAGATGTCAATGAAACGGTTCCTAAGCTTACTAAGCTTACAACTGCCAAGTAATTCAGAGCCTCCTCATCCGGTTGTATTGTCTGGCCTATTTCTACCTCTTTGTTTTTGTACTGTGATAGGACATCTCCATCATGGCACTTCACTGTCAAAAGCTTTGCAGGGAATATGAGGTATCTGAATGTCATTCAAGACCTTGCTCTCACTACAGGAGTCTTACCTACAAAATTCCATGGTGTCTCAGAGACAAAAAATTTACAGGTCACTTTGATGGAGGTAGTAAGAAAAAAACAGATGGAAAGGGGGTGAATGCAGGGGGAAAATCGGAAAAAGATTGTCTGGCACTCTCATGCTACCCATTTTGAGAGAACAGTGGCAAAAGACCAAGTGGGACAAAGAAAATTCTATAGGCAAGCACCCCTAGTCACTTACTACACCCCCTAAGGGCACACTAGTGTGGCATGCTCTATTAGGGGAGGAAGTAGGAAGAAAACATACAAGATTCACATTCAAGATGCACAACAAAGCCTTTGGCACAAAAAAAACATTATTTTACACTTTTCTTCATCCTCCGGAACTCCTAGTCCTGTGCATGTACATAAATGCTCAGTCAATAGCTGATAAATGAATTAATGGAAAATATAAATGCATGAGTGGGTCAGGAACTTGAATGTAAATGGAATGCAGTAGAATGATGACCTTCGCAACCTGGGCAACAGGAAGGTTGACGGAGCTGGAAGCTTTAATTAGGAATGACTCTAGCTTGCCCTGTGTTGGTGGGGACTAGTCGTGAGCAGGGGAGGGGGCCACCACAGGTGAACTACTGCTGTCCAGGAATCCGCTCTCTCTGGTCTCTCTGATCTCTGAACCAGAAAGCCTGTTCTTCCTTGGCCTGACACCATCCATTTCCAAAAAAAAGGACCCTTTCTTGGGTTTTGCCCAGCTTCAGTGTTTGGACAATTCAGTAACATTGCTGGTGTGAGCAGAAGGAAAGGAATGAAAGAATGAGTGGACCCGGGGTATAGACAGTAAGTCCAAGCAGAAGGTTAAGGCAGGAGGCCCTGGATCATCTAGGAATTATTTAGGAATTATTTAGCTCTACTGCTTTCAAACTTCTCTTTAACACTGTGACCCTATACTCAAGTCTTAAATAATATAAGTAAATGAAATAGGCCACTCTGCTTAAAGAAAGGGGAAGATTTCCCCCCATCCCTTCCTATCTCAAAGCCCCTCAAATCTGTCCCAAGAGGGCCTCTCAAATAACAACTCAAAATCCTCAGTATAATCCAAATCCTTAATTTTATAGATGGAGAAAGAGATGCAAAAAAGAAAGTGGACTTGCCCAAGGTCCCCAGATTGTCTGTGGTCCCCAGATTGTCTCTCCCAATCTACCCCACAACCTGTTCAATGGCCATTTATTTTGACTGCTCAGTTTGGTCTCAGGTTGAAGTTGAGCCAGTTTGAAATCTAAGCCAACAAAGAGCATGAGTGCCCTCTAGTGGCGTCTAGGAACATTTCCATGCTTCTCAAACTTTTCTTATGACCCAGGAAGAATGAAAGAAAGATATTCTGGAGTAAACTGGAGCCGGATGTGCTCCCACCAGCACTCCTCAGGAAATAAATTTATGTTACTGTTGTTATTTTAACTTAAATATTTATTCACATTTTTTATTTTTATCTATACTCAAGACACGTCTGGCTCAGTGTCCTTTTCTTCCCCCTGAAAATCTTTCATCTAGTAAGTGCTCCAAGAAACCACTGCACAGGCCCATGGACTCTGAGATGGGTGGAGTTCAAGTGAAGCCCCCTTTTTGAGAATCAAAGTATAAGCCCTTTTCAACTCCATTGGAATGCAAGCTAGGTTCTGTGACTGGAGAGGAAGTCAAATATTAACACAATTATAGAGAACAGGAGAGCCTCTCCCACAGTGAGGCAGCTTTTATGTCGGACAGTGGACACAGCCAAGCAAAAGCCCCAAAATGGATGATCTGGCCTCAAACTGAGCTTGAAATATTTTTAGGACTCTGAAGAGAGGGCAGACAGCTGGCCTTTCACTTCCTCCTGAGGCTGGACTGCCAATTTCTACTTATGTCAAAATAGAGGTGGTGATGCTGGTCTGCATGAAGCCTCGGACCTTAAGGACCACTAACAAAACTTTTTGCATGTTTTTTCCTTACTAGTAAAGCTCAAGACTTCTCTTTGGGGAGAAGGAATTATATCACTGGGAGCAAACACAGTTTTCCTGAAATCCTGCAAAGATAAGGCCAGGGTTTTTGCAGAAGTTAAAAATCAACCCCCACATAACTGTGGTGACAAGGAGGCACAGACCATCACTGATGGGTCTGGGTGGGAACAGATCCATGAGACTGCCTTTCATGAGATGCAGAAGCAGGAAGAGGGCAGAGACTCCAGGCTGAGACATTCCAGGGAGGAGGGATAATTCAGTTACTTTTAAGCAAGAATCACTTAGAATAAGGATATTAAGAAGCAGCTGGTGGTCTCCCTAATTGATTGAATTAGCTCAGATTAGTGAGGCAATGGGGGTGCTGTGGGTAGATGTTGGCAGAGGTGGAGGAAGGATCGTGCCCAGAACATTTTTAATATTGGTAAAACAGAGCTATGTGGAAGGTTGAGATGTACTCAAAGATTAACCAAGAAAAAAAATCTAAGCCCAACCTGAAACCTGACAAAAACAGATTAATACTTCCCAATCCTGCCAGTGATATCAAGCCCATCAGTGATGTGAGCCCCACCAGTGATCTCTAGATGTGAGTGTTTCATGCTGCAAATCCCAGGGGAGTGAAGGATTCATTTTAAAAAGGTTGGCTAAGTCATCTCCTGAAGTGACCACTTCACTTTTTGTTGTTGTCATTATATATACCAGATTTTCCTTATTTCTTTAATATTGGTATGCTATCGTTATATATAGTAGGAGATTTTTTGTTGAATATTTGTATATGCATATAATGAGCGTTGATTTGAGTCCCTTATTCCAAATGAAGAGAAACCCTGAAGTTTGGAACTAATATCCTACCAATCCTCATAAGTACTGTGGCAACAGTTATCAAATGTTTAATTACTTCCTGGACAGTTAGCAAGTAGCCCATTCAGTTCTCTTGGATGCTGTCCCATTGCTTCCCTGTCCCCTCCCCAGGGAGCCCCACCTTCTCCACACCCAACACCACCCAACCTAAAGCCTAGGGCAGCTGTTTGCTTAAACTGTGTTCATGAGGCCTTGCTGATGCCCCTCACAGAGCTCATTATCAAAGATTTTGAGCATCAGGTACCTGTAGAGGGACAAAATCTGAATTCAAAGCATCATTGATTTTAGACAATGACCTTGTAAATTGAATGTCATCGAGCCAGGCCCATTTTGCCTGCCCCACCCCCCCCCACACACAATGCCAATCACTATATAATGAGTTTTTCAAAAGACTTAGAGCTTACTCACAAGGCAAACAAGCACGAAGATTTCTGAAGTTTCCAATTCACCTCCCTGAGGATAGGTTTAAGGATATCATGAGATAAAGAAGCAGGGTGATTTAAGGCGTGGGGAGAGATGATTGGAAGTGAAGTGATCAGTGGTCCCCACGTGCATAGTTAAACCTCATGGTTCCTCATGAGCTGTGTGTTCAGAAAATGGCAGCATTAGCATGATCTGAGGGTGGAGCTTCCAGCCTTCTGAGATCAACAGGTCACTCACTGGGCACCCATGTGAAGCTTTTGTGCTTTCAACAAACGCAGACTGAAGGACCTGGACCAAACAAGGGACAAAGGAGGGCACTGCGAGGGGATACCTGGCATCCAGAGGTGGGGGGAGAGTCGGTGGTGAGCCAGGACCCATTCGAGGAGCCCAGGCTAAGAAGAATAAAGGGGGTGGGGGTCTGGGAAGTGCCAGGATACCACAGCACAAGGGGAACAGAGGGGAGGCACAGGAGGGGGCCAGAAAAAGGGGCCTGAAATCAAGGGACCTGGATAGGGTCCTCGAGAAGGGTGGCCGGGGGCTCAAGCAAGAAGCCAGGCCCAGGAATGGAGAGCCAAGTGCAAGCACCTGGGCCTGGGTGCATGAAAAGAGACAGGGATGGCAAGGGGAGGGAGGGGGAATGGGGAGCAGGTGGCACAGGGGGAGGAAGGCTCAAGGCCCAGGTCCACTGCAGGGTGTCAGGGTTCAGGAGCAGGGCCCAGGCTGAGGGAGGCCAAAGGGCCCAGGCAAGGGGCAGGGCCATGTTTTCCTGAAGGAAGCCCACAGGGCCAAGAGGCCAGGTCCTGTCCCCTGGCCTGGGTGACCATCCTGGGAAGGGGATCAGGAAAGTGGGTCTGGCAGGGTCAGGAATGAGGGCACAGCCTGAGGGACCTGTGGACGGGTGTGGGTGGGGTGGGGGCCAGAACCCCAGCAAGGAGCCCAGGTTATGGACCTAGAGGAGGGCCCAGTCCAGGGGAGAGCAGGGAAGGGTGGGGCCAGGAAGGCGGGGCTGCACTAGGGTACTGCAGTACAGGGAAGCCAAGGGGAGCAGGGAAGCTACCCCAGGAAGGGGCCCACAATCAAAGCCCAGGGATGCAGGGAACAAAAAGGGCTCAAGTGAGGAGCTAGGGAAGGGGGCTCAGGACAATGGACAAGAACTTGGGAGGGAAGACAGGTGATCCGGTAGGGGGGTGGCAGGCTCCAGGCTGAGGGCCACTGCCAGGTATCAGGGTTCCAGGTGCAGGACCAAGGACCCAGGGAAAGCAAGGGGCCCAGGCGAGAGGCAGGGCTCTGTTTCCTATAAGGCGCTTTGGCCCAGATGAGAATCCAGGGCCAGGGACCTGGCAAAGGGGGCCAGGAGGAGGGGAAGGGAGGGCTCGGCTCGGGGTTGCGGTGGGTGCAGAGAGGGGTGAGAGCCAGGACTCAAGCAAGGAGCCCAGGCAAGGGGCCAACCCGATCTAGGACGATGAAGGACCCAAGGAGCAGGGACACGACAAACGTGGTCAGGGACCCAGGTGAGGATTCAGGCGTGAGGACTGGAGCCCAAAGGGTCAGGGTTGGGGAGGGCTGGGTTGGGGTAGGTGCAGCATGCAGAGCCAGAGGGCAGGGGAGGGGATCTCCAAGGCCAAGTCCGGCACCCACGTCCACTGCCAGGTATCAGGGTTTTGGCATCAAAGGGGGCCCAGGTGAGGGGCAGGGCTGTGTTTCCCATAGGGAGCCTTCAAGACGCAGAATCCAGCCAATTCCACTCCTCTGCCCCAGTGAGTAGATCCTCAGAGAGGAACAGGGACCAAAGGAGGGCACTGTGTGGGGATACCTGTGTCCTGGAGCAGGGGCGGGGATGGCTGTGTGGGTGGGGAGCTAGGACCCATTAGAGGAGCCCAGGCTAGGGAGAAGCAGGGGGAGAAGAGGGTCCAGGCAGTGCCAGGATACCACAGCACAAGGGGAACTGAGGGAAGGCACAGGAGGGAGCCTGAGCAAGAGACCTGAAATCAAGGGACATAGACAGGGACAGGGTCCTCGAGAAGGGCGGCCAGGGGCTCAAGCAAGGAGCCAGGCCCAGGAATGCAGAGCCAAGTGCCAGGGACTCTGCAGGGCTCGGGAGAGGAGGGAGTGGAGAGAGGGGAGCCAGTGGCTCAGGGGGAGGAAGGCTCAAGACCCAGGTCCATTGCAGGGTGTCAGAGTTTGGGAGCAGGGCCTGAGCTGAAGGAGGACAAAGGGACCAGGCTAGGGGCAGGGCTATGTTTTCCCAAAGGGAGTCTGCAGGCCAAGAGGCCAGGTCCACTCCCCTGTCCCAGGTGAGCATCCTGGGAAAGAGATCAGGAAAGGGGGCCTGGCAGGGGCAGGGCCTAAAAGAGGGCCAAAGGAGGGCACAGCATGAAGGGCCAGAGGATGGTGCTGGTGGCATGGGGGCCAGGAACCCAGAAAGGAGCCCAGGAGGAGGGCCCATGACAAGGGAGAGCAGGGAAGGGCAGGGTCGGGCAGGCAGGAGGCACCAGTGGACTGCAGTGCAGAAAAACAAGGGTAGCAGGGAAGCGGCCTTAGCAAGGGACCCACAGTCAAGGTGAAGGACAAGCTGAGCAACAAGGGCCACCAGAGGCTCAAGAGAGGAGCCAGGCCAGGCAATGGAGAGCCAAGGGCGAGGGCTTGGGAAGGGGGCTTGGGATGGGGGCTCAGGACAGTGTTCAAGACTTGGCAGGGAAGGCAGGGGATCCAGCAGGGGGCAGTCAGGCTCCAGGCCCAGGGCCACCTCCAGGTTTCAGGGGTCCTGGTGCAGGATGAAGTACCCAAGGAAAGCAAGGGGCCCAGGTGAGGGGCAGGGCTCTGTTTCCCATAAGGTGACCTGGCTCAGATGAGAGTCCAGGGCCAGGGACCTGGCAAAAAAGGCCTGGCAAGGGAAGGGGGACAGGAGGAGGGCAATGGGAGGGCACGGCAGGGGGTCCAGGTGGGTGCACAGAGGGGTGAGAGCCAGGACCCAAGCCAGGCACCCAGTCAAGGGACCCACCCAACCAATGATGATTAGGGACCAAGGAGCAGGAGACCTGTGAACACCAGGGGAAAGACAAAAGGAAGGGGAGGAAGGGGCTGCACGAGGACCAGGAGACAGAGGGAAGTGCAAGGGGCACATAGGGCAGCCCACTGGCAGGACCAAGCAAGGATCCCCAGGTCAGACCCAACATGAAGAGACTCCATGCTATGCCAAGGGACATGAAGAACGCAGTCAGGGGCTCAGGCAAGCACCCAGGCCCAGGGAATGGAGCACAAAGGGTCAGCATTAGGGATGGCTGGGTTGGGGTAGGGGCAGCATGCAAGGCAAGAGGGCAGGGGAGGGAAAGGAGGGCATCGCTCAGTGCTGGGTTGGAGCAAGTCCCATGTTAAATGCCGGGCCTCAAAGTTCGGGCTGTGAAGGGGACTCAGGTGAGTGGCAGGGCTGTGTTTCCCATAAGGAGGCTTTAGGGCGCACAGGCCAGCCGATTCCACTCTTCTGCCTGAGGTGAGTAGATCCTCAGAGAGGGAAACGGAGCAAAGGAGGGGCCAAAGAGGGTACTGTGAGGGGATACCTGGTGTGCAGATGTGGGGGTGGGTGGACTGTAGGACCCATTCCAGCAGCACAGGGTAGGGAGAAGCAGGGGGAGCGGAGGGTCCCGGCAGTGCCAGGATACCACAGCTTGAGGGGAACAGAGGGGAGGCACAGGAGGGGGCCGGCAAAAGGTGACTGAAACCAAGGGAAAGGGACTGGGTTCTTGAGAAGGGCGGCCAGGGGCTCAAGCAAGGAGCAGGGCCCAGTAATGGAGAGCCAAGTGCTAGCACCTGGGCCTGGGTGAATGAAAAGGGATATGGATGGGGGGAGTGAGGGGAGAAAGGGGAGCAGGTGGCACAGGGGGAGGAGGCCCAGGTGCACTACAGGGTGTCAGGGTTCCAGAGCAGGGCCTGAGCTAAGGCAGGCCAAAGGGCCCAGGCAAGGGGCAGGGCTATGTTTTCCCAAAGGAAGCCCACAGGGCCAAGAGGCTAGGTCAAGTCCTCTGGCCCTAGTGAGCATCCTGGGAAGGGGATCAGGAAAGCGGGCCTGGCAGAGACAGAAAGGACAGGTGGGCCAAAGGAGGGCATAGCCTAAAGGGCTGCAGGAAGGGTGTGTGGGGCGGGGGCCAGGACCCCAGCAAGGAGACCAGGCAACGGACCTAGAGGAGGCCCCAAAGCCAGGGGAGAGCAGAGAAGGGCAAGGCCGGGAAGGCGAGGCTGCACTAGGGTACTGCAGTACAGGGAAGCCAAGGGGAGCATGGACAAGACCCTAGTGAGAGGCCCTCAGACACAGCCCAGAAAAGCATGGAGCAAGAAGGGTCACCAGAGGCTCAAGCAAGGAGCCAGGCCAGGGAATAAAAAGCCAAGGGCCAGGATTGGGGCAGAAGGCTCATGAAGGTGGACAAGGCTGGGGAGAGAAGGTAGGGGATTTGGCAGGGTGGAGCTAGGCTTCAGTCCCAGGGCCACTGCCAGGTGTCAGGGTTCCGGGTGCAGCAACAAGGGACCAGGGAGAGCAAGGGACCCAGATGAGGGGCATGACTCTGTTTCCTATAAGACGCCCTGGGCCAATGAGAATTCAGAACCAGGGACTTGGCAAACGGGGCCTGGAAAGGGAAGGGGGCCACGGGAAAGCATGGCTAGGGGTCGCAGTGGGTGTCGAGAGGGGCGCGAGCCAGGACCCAAGCCAGGAGCCCCGGCAAGGGACCATCCTATGACCGACCAAGGATGAGGGACCCAAGGAGCAGGAGACACGATAGCGCCAGGGGAAAGCGGGAAAGGAAGGAGAGAGAGGGGCTTCTCGAGGACAGAGACAGAGGGAGGCGCCAGGGACACCGAGGGGAGCGTACTAGGAGGCCCAGACCTGACAAGAAGCAACTCCACCCAATGCCAAGCGACACAAGGAACCCACTCAGGGGCTCAGGCTAGTGGCCAGGCCTGGGGACTGGAGCGCAAAGGCGCAGGAATAGGGAGGGCTAGATTGGGGTTGCAACAGCATGCAAGGCGAGAGGGCATGGGAGGCAAGGGAGGGGATCGATCAGGGCTAGTTCGGCCCATGTCCTAAGCCCACTGCCATGTGTCAAGATTCGGGCGATGAAAGGACCAAGGGGAGGGGCAGGGCTATGTTTCCCATAGGGACCATTCAGGGCACAGAGGCCAGCCCATTCCACTCCTCTGTTCCAGGTGAGTAGATCCTCAGAGACGGACCTGAACCAAAGGAGGGCCAAAAGAGGGCACTGTGAGGGGATACCTGGAGTGAGGAGTTGGGGGAGGGGTTGTTGGTGGAAAATCCAGGACCCATTCAATGAGCCCAGGCTAGAGGTAAGCAGGGGAAGGGGAGTTCCCAGCAGTGCCACACACAGCACAGGGGAACAAAGGGGAGGCACAGGAGGGGGGCATAAAAAGAAGCCTGAAATCAAGAGACAGGGACAGGATCCATGAGAAGGGCGGCCAGGGCTCAAGCAAGGAGCCAGGGCCAGGAATGGAGAGCCATCTGCGAGTGTTGGGGTGTGGTGCATGTAAAGGGACAAGTCTGAGGAGAAGAGGGAGGAGAGAAAGGGGAGCGGGTGGTGCAGGAGGAGCAAGCCTCAAGGCCCAGGTCCACAGGTGGGAGTCAGGGTTCGGGAGCAGGTCCTGAGCTGAGGGAGGCCAAAGAGCCCAGGCAAGGGGCAGGGCTCTGTTATCCCAAAGGAAGTCCGCAAGCCAAGTGACCAGGTCCAGTCCCCTGGACCAGGTAAGCATCCTGCGAAGGGCTCAAGAAATGGGGCCTGGCAGGGACAGGGACAATAGGAGGACCTAAGGAAGGCACAGCCTGAAGGGCTGGAAATGGGTGTGGGTGGGATGGGGGCCAGGATCTCAGAAAGGAGCCCAGGTTAGGGACCTAGAGGAGGGCCCAGGCCAGGGGAGAGCAGGGAAGGGCGGGGCAGGGAAGGCGGGCAGCACCAGGGTACTGCAGTACAGGGAATCCAAGGGGAGTAGGGAAGCAGCCTGAAGAGGGGCCCAAAGTCAAGCCCAGGGACCCACTGAGCAGTAAGGGCTACCAGAGGCTCAGTTGAGGAGCCAGGCCAGGGAATAAAGAGCCAAGGGCCAGGATTGGGGCAGGGGGCTCATGAATGTGGACAAGGCTGGGGAGGGAAGGTAGGGGATTTGGCAGGGTGGAGCTAAGCTCCAGGCCCAGGGCCACTGCCAGGTGTCAGGGTTCCTGGTGCAGCAACAAGGGGCCAGGGAGAGCAAGGATCCCAGGTAAGGGGCAGGGCTCTGTTTCCTATAAGGCACCCTGGCCCAGATGAGAATCCAGAACCAGGGACTTGGCAAATGGGGCCTGGAAAGGGAAGGGAGCCAGCAGGAGGGCCACAGGAAAGCACGGCTGGGGGTTGCTGTGGTGCCAAGAGGGGCTAGAGCCAGGAGTCAAGTCAGGAGCTCAGGCAAGGTACTGTCCAGTGACCAACCGAGGATGAGGGACCCAAGGAACAGGAGACCCGAGAGCACCAGGGGAAAGGGCGAGGGGAAGGGGAGAAAGGGGCTTCGGGAGGACCAGGAGACAGAGGCGCAAGGGGCACCGAGGGGAGCGCACTAGGGGGTCCAAACAAGCGGTCCCCAGGTCAGACCCGACAGGAAGAGACTCCACACCTTGCCATGAGACACAAGGAACCCAGTCAGGGGCTCAGGATAGCCGCCAGGCCTGGGGACTGGAGCCCAAAGGCTCAGGGTTAGCTGATAATGGGTCACTTGAATTTTCCCCCTTTTTGAATTGCCTGTTTATTTTCTTTGCCCGAGTTTTTATTGTGGTATTTGTCTTCTTTTTTAAAGGTCTTTAAGAACTCTTTATACATTAATGATACCAAGTATTTGCTACAAATATTGAAGATTTTATTCCCTCATATTTTTGCCATATTTTTCAAAATAAAACTATTTCTTCCATCCTACATTTTTTCCTTGCTTTCTTTATCTTAACTTCCCTTGCTAATAATCTTTTTAATATTTTTTGATCAGTATGCATCTGTTCTCGTAATTGTGATTGATGTATTGTATTGCAAATTAGTATTCAATTTATAAGCTCTTGCAAGGAAGTGGCTAACACACTGGCAGCTGCAGGAGCAATTGCTTCTGCAATAGTGATAGCAATAACAGTGGCTATGAGAGTAGCAAGAAAACATTTGTGACTATGTAATAATCTTCATCATTGGGTATAGATACAACATTATGCTAAGGACAGGTAAGATGACCTGGAATCCATCCATGAGTTCATTGTTTTAAAATTATGGTTGCAGTAATATTTAAAGTGATATTATGGGTAGAATAACAAGGGGCTTAATTTCCTTGAAGGGTAACTTTACAGGGCAGTGGTTCACAGTGAAATAATCATCTTCTCATTTAAGGCAAGCATCTACATGTTTTCTCAACGGAGGGCCAGATAATAAATATTGTTGGCTTTGTGGGCCATATGATCTCTGTCACAATTATTGAATTCTGCTATTAAGGCATGAAAGTAGCCACAGTCAATATGTAAATGAATGGATGTGGCTGGGATCCAATAAATTTTGATTTGCAAAATATGGCCCATGAGAAGAGGTTTGTTGACTTCTAGCTTTTTTTTTTCTTTTTCTTCTTCTCCTTTTTAAATCGTTATTATTATTATCATCATCACCATCATGATTGGGAAATCCTGTATGGTTCATGCCCCTGAAAATTTCAAACAAGGATGGGGATGGGGCCGCCATTTTTGAGGGCTGCCTCTGACTTGAGGATGAAGTGGGTGAAACCACTTTGTCATCTCCCTCACCATCAAACCATTGTGCATTGGACTGGTGGTTAGAGGCACAGGAGAAAGGAGACCACCTGTGTTCAAAGCCCAGCCATGACAAAAACCAGCTGTGTGTCCTTGGATCAGTTGCTTTACATTTCCATGCCTCACTTTTCTCCTGTGCACAACAAGGGGATGGTGATGACATCCTGCCTTGGAGGCTGTGGTGGGGATTAAATGAATTAAGACAGAGAATGCAGAAGTGGGCCTGGCACATGTGGTACTTGGTACAGGAAACCTGCGACTGTGACCTGAGCATCTTCCAAAGATAGGGGCTACACCTGGTGAAAGGTGTTTCACAAATCATTACTCGGCCCCTCAGAATTTGACATGAGTGTGGAGTGTTGTAACCCTGTTTTCCAGACTAGGAAAGGAGACCTGAACAGGAAGGATCATGGGGGTGCCCTGCAGTGGCAGAACAGAATATAGTGATGGTTTTATTTTTAAACCACTTGTCCTCAAGTAGGTGGAATTTTGCAAACCCTCTGTCCACCAAAAGGACTCATGGCAATGTTTGAAGACATTTCTTGTTGTCACAACTTGGAGGAACACGAAAGCCTTGCTACTTGGCCACAACGGGTAGAGCCTTGATACACTGCTCAGGCATCCTCCCATGCAGAGGACAACCCCATCCTATGAAGGATGCTTCCAGCCATCACAGCAGCAATGCTAAGGTGGAGAAGCAGAAGACACTGCTTCATCAGGATTTCCTCAGATAAGGGCCCCAGTGTAAGTTGATAATTTAGGAGTGCTTCTAAGAAGCATGGGTATCAGGGAGGTCAAGTGAGACAGGGTAGTAAAGATCAAGAATAGAGGGATATTACCAAGCATGTTTCCATGAGGGGAAACTGTGCCTAATCTTCTTGGGGACCCCTGAGGGGCTGTGCAAAGCATGCACATTTCAGACCTTGCTCACCTGAGGTGCGAGGGAGCTGGGTATTTATACACCAACACTGTCAGCCACGGGCTGAGGGATGCTTCAGGGAGATGTGATTTCCTGACACTTCCAACATGCCTCACTGATGGGAAGAAGGAGCCTGGTGGCCAGAAAATCTTTCAGGTAAAGGTTTTTCTCTGAGGTGGGGAGCTGCAATTGAAAAACATGCCCAGAATGGAAAGTGCCAAGGACTGTGGGTTTTCACAGCTGGCCTGTTCTGGCCACACTGATTCCCAACAGGTAAACATGAATATACCCCAAATGAGCATCCAGCATCCAGCCTTGCTTTCAGCAAGAGCAAGCAAATTATTTGTTGGATGAAAATCTGCAGGAAGCATTTCCTGGAAAGAGCTCCAGGGGATCTGGCCTTCACTGATTAGCAGGCTCACCGATGGGGTATGTCAATCTTAGGATGGGAACCTAGTTTTGGGGAAACGGAACAGAAGCCAGCTCCACATCCTGGGGAACTTTATTCTCACGAATGGAGCTTTTTCAACACTGGGGCAAAACAGTCTTGGTATGGAGCCAGGGCTACTTGAGAGACCTGTTACCATGGGGAAACTGGGTGGGCTCAAAGCCTGATGCCGGTCAGCAATGGACATGCTAGTGGCTCTGTAACGCCTGGGTGAGGTGGGCACACAAGGTGTTGATCCTAATGCACCATTAAAGAACATCATGAGCAAAAATACAGTCTAACCCAAGAGAAAGAGACATAATATCTGACCCCCAAGCCTGCTCCATGAGAGCAGGTGGTGCTTGGCCATGAATGAAAGCCAGGAAAGTAAGGGGCCTGGCTCTATGACCTACCCTTGTCAGAGAGGACATCTGTCTGCTTTCCAAAGAGCATCTCACTGCTAAGTGCATGGTCACTTACCCAAATGGAGGTGCAGAGTCACATTCCATCAAATGGAATCAACATGGCTGCAGAGGGTTAAACAAATGAGTTTAACAGAAAGAAGTTGGAACTCAATACTGGTATAACAGCCACCTTGAGAGTGCCACCTAAGTGCCAGGCTCCCTTCTGTGTTGCTTTTCAAAGATTTATTCATTGCATTCATACAGCACTCCCAAGATTGTGATGAGCTGCCATTGGTGGATCATCTCTTCACAGCAGTCACGATGCAGACCATGTGGCATCTACATCCATGATTCTATATTGATGAATCTAAATTGAAGATTTGACTTTGATGAATTTATATCAATGCATGGTTATCAATAAATCCATATCAATGAAATGAGATATTGAAGAATTGATATCAATTAATCTACACCAATGAGTATATATCAATGAATCAATATCACTGAATGTGTAATGAAGTATCATATCAATGAATCAATATTAATTAATTTATATTCATGGATATTTATATTCATGGATATTTATCAATATCCATGAATGAATCTCTATCAATGAAATGATATCAATGAATCTCCATCAGGGAATCTATATCTCTGAATCAATACTGATGAATCTGTGTCAATGATATTGGTATTAAAACATCAATATCAAATGTTATATGATGAATTGTTATGAATGAATCATTATCAATTCATTGATCTCAAAGAGTATTGGGCTGGGGTTGTAGCTCAGAGGAAGAGCACTTGCCTAGCATGTGTCAAGCACTGGGTTCGATTTTCAGCACCATATACAAATAAATAAAATAAGGTTCATCAACAACTAAACAAAAAATATTTTTAAAAAAGAGTATTGATAAATCGACATCAATGTATCTATATCAATCAATATATTGATGAATCTAAACTAATACATCAATATCGGTGTATTTATATCTCTAAAATATATTAATTTATATCAATGAATCTATATACACCAATTGATATCAATCAATCTACATTGATGAATTGATATGATGAAATCTTATTGATGAATCAAAATCAATGAATAGATCTCATTGAATCTACATTGATTTGTCTATATTGATGAAACAATATTAAGAAATTATATTATGCTGATTAATCTATATAAAATATTATATGATAAATTGATATCAATGAAACTATATTGAATAATAGATCTCAAAGAATATATCTTGATAAATCAATTCCAATCAATATTGATGAATCAATATCAATGCATCTACTTCAATGAATCTATATCCATGAACCAACAACATCTGGCCTTCACTGATTAGCAGGCTCACCGATGGGAACAAGATTAGCAGACAGTCCACAGTTGGACTTTTTTAATACTTTTTTTTAGTTGTACATGGACACAATACCTTTATTTTATTTATTCATTTTTATGGGGTGCTGAGGATCGAACGCAGTTCCTCACACGTGCTAGGCAACCAGGGCTTAAAGGACCTGGAAGAAAAGTCTGCAGGGGTCATTTCTGACCAGGGCTTAAAGGACCTGAAGTTGGGACACTATTCCTAGAAAACTGTATAATGTAATTGGATCCATCAATTCCCACCCTGTCCCACTTCTACCTGCATTCCATGATAATTCTAGTGCAAGTTCTCTTCTAGCACTGAAAGTTGAACTCATGTTCTTTCTTGACATTTCCATTTATTTTTGAGTTGGTTATATTACACAGTTAAGTTTTTCAGAAACAATAATTATTACTTTGTTCCATCCTTTGACTTGTGTTTTTATTTTTTTATTTTTATTTATTTTTTATTTATTTATTTTTGGTCAGACAAAATGGTGCATGTTGATAATCCCAGGAGTCCAGAAGGCAAAGAGAGGAGAATCACAAGTTCAAATCCAGACTCAGCAATTTAGCAAGGCCCTAAGCAATTTATCAAGACTCTATCTCTAAATAAAATATAAAAAGTATTGAGGATGTGGCTCAGTGTTTAAGTTCCCTTGGGTTCAATTCTTAATACAAAAAAAAAAAAAAGAGAAAGTTTTCTTTAAATTAATTATATTTTTGTTTCTTTTTCTCACCTTACTTTATGTAAGTTTATTTACCAAATATTAGATTTTATGCTCCTTTCTTTCTTTTAGATTCTAATTAGGTTTTATATTCAGTTAGGGACTTGTTTAGCATCTCTATTTTCCAGAGCTCAAAAATCTCTATATTCTTTTATTCACATTGACCTGTTATCTGTCTTGGAATTTTTTATTAAATATGTTTGCCTAAGTTTATAGCATGAAAAAAAACAATTTTATAATTGTCATTTTTTTCTCTTGTTAATTTTTGATTTTCAAATGCATTTTGTTTCTTTTTATTCTGCTTTGTTTTATTCAACATGTTTATATCATTGCTGTGTCACTCATTACAAACTTTTATTAAATTTCCAGTTTCCATTTTCATACTACTGTATTTTGAATATAGGTAAATTCTCTCTGAAACCTTGTGATTTTTATTTTGGTATAGCAGGATAAAGAAAGAACCCTCTCTTTCAACAGTTCCCCTGGAAATTTCCACCTCCTAATCCATGAAACCTATGGGACCTTGAATGGTAAAAGAGACTTTACAGATGAGATGAAGTCATGAATTTTAAAAGAGAAGATTTTCCTAGATCATCTGGGTACAGCCAAGGCCATCACAATGTACTTTATGAAAGGCAGCTAAGGAAGTACAATCAGAGTGGACCTGTAACCATGGAAGCAGATATTAGACTAATGCCTGTTGAAGAACAAGAACAACACTAAGTATTACAGTAGCTTTGAAACCTGTTGTGGGAGGGGGATGAAAGCTTTTCAAGTTGAGACACCAGATAGGAGCAGCCCTCCTCAAACCTCGATTTTAGGCCTCAAGTCCCATACTGGATTTTTGACCTCAGGACTAGAAGATTATATGTTTATATTTTAAGTGATAAAATTTTGGTAAATTTCTATGAAAGCAGTAGGAAACTGATACAATTAGAATAACCATTTCCTATGGATCTGGGGGTGTATGGACAGATGAGATATCCTTAGACCTACACCCACATTTCAGCATGCCTGTCACCTAGGTTTCTAAAGATTGTACTTATGAGATACAGCCTTTACTTTTCTAACATGGTGTTAAGCCTGACCCTCTTGTGTACTGCCATATTCATACCACTGGGGAGATTGAGCAATTCAGTGTCCAAGAGATACTGTAAGGGTCCGGTGAAACGTCGGAGTAAGAGACCACAAGAGACTGTCTTATGCAACAGCAGAAGGGTGGGTTTATTTGGAGACCAGCATGCTGGGGCCCGAGCTCTCTATACCAAAGAGAGATAGAGCCCTGAGAACAGCTTGAGCAGAGCTTATATACTTTTCCTAGAGAGGGCAGGGAGAGAAGTTACATTTTGTAGTTTGGCAGTTGGGGACAGCTCATTCTGGGAACAAGATTAGCAGACAGTCCACAGTTGGGGACAGCACATTCTGGGAACAAGATTAGCAAACAGTTCTTAAGATTTCAACAGTGTTTTGTTAAGCATATAGAGAAACGGAGTGACAAGTACCTATTTTATTAACCTTTCAATACAAAGGATTTACTTTGTTTAATTCATGTCACTTGTATTTTTGTTATCAAGTGCAAAGTATGAAAGTTCAAGTTAATGATAGGGTTTCCACTATATAAAATGTATCACATTAGCTGATGAGCTTTATCAATGCTGTAGCACTATGAATACTGGCTGGGTTCTTGGAATGTGTTATGTCATCAATAGGTCACAATACATTGTTGAGGCCTTAGTGATAGCTGATCTCATAACAACCCTGATGTTTTGTTGGGCTCTGCTTAGTACAGAGATTTAGTGAACACACTCCATTTTTTTTTTCCTTCAGGTATGGATTTCATTCTTAGTCATCATCAGCTAAATTTTGGAGAATTGAACTACTGAGAGAAATTTACCTTATCTGAATAAACCTCCAAAGAGTTGGACCATGAAAAGAAGGCAAAAGAGGTAATATCTGGAAAGATACTCATTCCCCAATCTGCTAATAAGTCAAAGGTTATGTGTTGGCATATTCTCCAGACCTATGATAATCAGGAACTGCCTTCAAAAAAGGAGAAAGAGCATTTTTAGTCAGTAGAAAAGGAGGAGATGAGAGAGGTATTTAAAAAGCAAGAAAAGTGACAGAAGAAAAAAAGGAGAAAGCAGTATTATTCTACTGCCTGTGGATCTGGGGGTGTATGAGATTATGCTGAAGGCAAATGTTTTTGATAGTAAAGAAAACATTCAATGATCCAGTTTTGTGTTTGGGGCTTTGGATCCTGGTCACCTACACAAAGTCAGAGTGTATCTGTTGTCAATGTTCTTTCGTTAGACTCTAATTAAACTGAGGGAAATTAATATCATATATATTTTAATAGTAATTTTTTCTTTTAGTGAAGATGAAAGTGGCTCACATGAATGAGGAAAATCCTGAGAGAAATTTAAACAATTTAAAACTG
Organism: Urocitellus parryii; assembly: GCF_045843805.1. Classification (NCBI taxonomy): domain Eukaryota; kingdom Metazoa; phylum Chordata; class Mammalia; order Rodentia; family Sciuridae; genus Urocitellus; species Urocitellus parryii. The sequence continues at coordinate 249,840,338 of NC_135531.1, forward strand.
GCCATGCAGGGATGTATATGAAATTCTATAAACTTTATATACTCAGGAGTAAAAACTGTTTTGTTTCAGACTCTAAGATAGAAATCTGGAGAACCTATGTGAAATGTAAAGAAAAAAAGGGACAAACATTGTTTAGCTATGATGGATAAATTGAGATAAGATTTGGCTTTTTAGGGGAAATGAGATAATGGTGGTAAATATACAGATTAAGTTTAAACAGATCACACTTATGTGATAGTATTATTCTTCAGTGGTGGGAGGAAACAGATTGGAGCCAACCCCAGAATACAAAATTGTAGCTCAAATTTCTGAAAACAATCTGATATTTCCTGCAAAAACTTCTGAGGATGATCTGATATTTTCAATGATATTTTGGACTTGTGTGTTTCCTAATGGTCACTTGGAGAGGAATGGAGAGCAAAGCTGTCTTTGGCACCTTCAGTAAAATTAATATGTATTCAAGATGCCCAAGATGCTACTGTGTATAAACTGAGACATGCCAAGAACATATACCTATTCACATCCATGTGGATACGAACACATAAAACACGTTAAGTAGACCAGGAAAAAGATAAATATTTATATCTACCATAATTGACTACCTATTATATACCTAGTGAGATTATTTGTATCTAGAAATGTACACAATGACTTCACAGCAGCAACGGAGACAATAGTCACTATCATGAGGAATCTCTGAAGTCAAAATTTAGAACATAGAAGCAGGTAGAAATGGTATGCCTTTTTCCATGGTTTAATTCACAATTCACAGACTGGAATGGAAGGAAACTTTATCATCATGAGCATTGAGCTATGTTGGATAGGATACCTTGAGTTAAAACATCCCAGAAAGCTAGAAAAAAAAATAGCATGAAAACAATGGAATTTTGGTATGCATATTCCTGACAGTGGCACGTTACTTCCACTCGTTTTCAGTTTTAGAAAGCTTAATCATATGATCAGAACTAACCACAAGGCAGCTTGATGAATATAATAGAGTAGTATGCCCAGGATGAAAGAACATATCTCTGTTCCATTCACAAATGGCGTATTGTGCTAATAAAATCATCTGAGCATACATTGACACTGAAAGGAAAGCAAGGAACTGGGAGACAGGTGAGCGAGAAATGAAAGACAGAGATCAGGCAGAGATACACACAGAGTTTATTTGTCAGAGCTGTCAAAGTCCATCTGTCCACCGAGGGTGAGAGGCAACACAGGCTTGGGGTTAGAGACATTTATGGGTGTGGCTTAGGGGTTAGAGCCAGGTGGGTCCTAATGTGGGCAGTTAAGGATGGGATTGGAATGAGGGAGTGGTGAGCCTTTCTCAAAAAGGCCTTTGGGTGGAAAGTGAAAATGTTTCCTAAGATGGCAGCTGTCACTTCAAATGACCATATAGATGCTAAGCAAGGACCTTACATTCCCCCCATTTTTGTTTGTTATTGGGCCCCTTAAGAAAGAGGGTCATAGATCAACCTTTTGTAGCTTCTTCCTGGCTAGAAGGGGTGGCATCTGGACCCTTGTTAGGGGTGAAGGGTTTCATTGAGGCAATGGTGATGGTCAGGGGGTGCCGGACCATGCTGACTCTGGACAGCCCAATTTTGTTTTTTGTTTTTTCTCTTTTTTTATTGGTTATTCAAAACATTACAAAGCTCTTGACATATCATATTTCATACATTAGATTCAAGTGGGTTATGAACTCCCATTTTTACCCCAAATACAGATTGCAGAATCACATCTGTTACCCATCCACATTTTTACATAATGCCATATTAGTAACTGTTGTATTCTGCTACCTTTCCCATCCTCAACTATCCCCCCTCCCCTCCCCTCCCCTCCCCTCCCATCTTCTCTCTCTACCCCATCTACTGTAATTCACTTCTCTCCTTGTTTATTTTTCCATTCCCCTCACAACCTCTTGTATGTAATTTTGTATAACAATGAGGGTCTCCTTCCATTTCCATGCAATATCCCTTTTCTCTCCCTTTCCCTCCCACCTCATGTCTCTGTTAATGTTAATCTTTTCCTCCTGCTCTTCCTCCCTGCTCTGTTCTTAGTTGCTCTCGTTGTATCAAAGAAGACATTTGGCATTTGTTTTTTAGGGATTGGCTAGCTTCACTTAACATAATCTGCTCTAGTGCCATCCATTTCCCTGCAAATTCCATGATTTTGTCATTTTTTAGTGCTGCGTAATACTCCATGGTGTATAAATGCCACATTTTTTTATCCATTCATCTATTGAAGGGCATCTGGGTTGGTTCCACAGTCTAGCTATTGTGAATTGTGCTGCTATGAACATTTATGTGGCAGTATCCCTGTAGTATGCTCTTTTAAGGTCTTCAGGGAATAGTCCAAGAAGGGCAATAGCTGAGTCAAATGGTGGTTCCATTCCCAGCTTTCCCAGGAATCTCCATACTGCTTTCCAAATTGGCCGCACCAATTTGCAGTCCCACCAGCAATGTACAAGAGTACCCTTTTCCCCACATCCTCGCCAGCACTTGTTGTTGTTTGACTTCAGAATGGCTGCCAATCTTACTAGAGTGAGATGGTATCTTAGGGTGGTTTTGATTTGCATTTCTCTGACTGCTAGAGATGGTGAGCATTTTTTCATGTACTTGTTGATTGATTGTAAAGACAGCTCAATTTTGGAGAGAGGTTAAAAGTCCTGTAACAGAAGCTGGTTCATGGTTTGGTTAGAGATCCTTTGAATCCGGTCTTGAATAAATCTAATGACACAGGGGCCAAGCATTAGTAAAAGACCTATGACAAGGAGAGAGGTCAGGAAGGAAGAGCCCACTGGAGAAGGGGGTTACTTAGCTGCCATCCTTCAGTTCCAATGGCAGTGGGAAGCTTTGAGGCCTGAAGGAGATCAGAGATAAAGGGGGCATTAGTAATTGAAGTTCCCTTGGTGGTAAGGAATCTGTGCTCCTTCCATATAGCAACTTGGGAGAGAAGTATGTGGAAAGCGGACTTAGAGTGAGTGTAAACAATAAGGGAGGCTCCCTTTGCCAAAGTGAAGGCTCTCACAAGGGCAACAAGTTCAGCCTGCTGATTGGATGTATTTTTTGGGAGGAGAGCTGCTTCCACAAGAAACCAAGGTTAGAGAGACTGTCGCACAGCCTGCCAAAAGAACTCCCTCCTGAAGGAAGGAGGAGCCATCAGGGAGCCCTCTGTATGTTGCCTGGAGCAAGAGGTCTTCCTGTATGTGGGAGAGTTTCAATGCATGAATGGGTAAGAGGAGAAGAGGTGGAAGAGCCCTGAGGAGCAGGGAGGAGAGTAGCAGGGTTTAAAGGTGAACACACACGTGTGGAAAGTAAGACTAGGATCTTCCATTAGGGAAACCTGTAGAGATAAAAGGCAACTGGGGGTGAGGAATGTAAGCCCTTGTAGATGAGCAGTTCCTTTAGGTGATGGGGAACCAGGATTGTGAGTGAGGCCCCAGAGTTTCTTTGACTTGTTTAATGAGTAGAGAGGCTGTGGCCAAGGTTGGTAAGCCAGGGTAAAGTTAAACGCTTTTTTTCCCTCAGGCCTCCTATTGAGCCTACTGAGTCTGTCCTTTGTATTTCAATGTTAGCTTCAGTGCAGCCTTGGCCAGGGATATTGTTGCCTTGGGCTTTACAATGTAAGAGAATTCTAGGTCCTTTGTTTGTCTAGAAATAGGGTCTCTGGAGGAATCCAGAGTTTTAGGGGCAGGTAGAAGCTGAGGAGGGGAGCAAGAGGAGCCAAGGGAAGGCTCTGAATGGAGAAAGGAGAAAGCCTGCACATAAGGGATTTTCTAACATTTTTCTGAATGGTAGCAAAAGTTGTGAAGATTGGAAGGTTGAATTGGTCAGGAGCCAAATGGAGTGGGGCTAAGTGGGCAAGAAAGTAGCCATGAATCAGATGGGATTTGGGAGTTCCCCATGGCAAGCTGGAGTCTGGGACTGAGAGAGGGAGTCACCTGCTACTTCCCTAGTCCTGGGCTTTGCCTGTAGAGAGTCTTGGTTGCCTGGCCAGGGCTTTCATGAGCTCTGCTGAGGAGCTGAGAACCAAGACCAAAGAGTGAACTCGCCAAGGGGAAGGTGAAAGGCGAGTGACTCACCTGAGGTGGAGATTTAACCAAGAGATTTTATTGGGGGGCTGCCTGAAGGGGAAGAAAGGAGAGGCAGGGAGAAAGAGAAAGAGAGCAGAGGAAGAGAGCCGAGAGAAAAAGAGTAGAGAGAAGATAGAAAGAAGAGGAAGAGGACAGAGAGCAAAGGAAGAAGGCAGAGTGTGAGCTTGCTACCTTCGGCTTAAGAAGGGTTGTGCAGGCGACGTGGTGGGTGCTGATTGGCAGGGTGACTCAGGAACTGTGAGCTGACACTGGGTCCTGCAGGGATTGGTCAAGAAAACTTTTGAATTTGGCGCTTTTCAGCTTGGCACCCTTCGGAGAGGAGAGGAAGGGGTAAGGGATTCCATGATGTTCTGTGATGTTCTCGTGAGACAGAAACTTAGCTTCAGTGGGGAGTCTCCCACATACACAACAGAAGAGATGGGCTGGAACCTGGGTGCTGGGCCAAGAGCTAAGTTCTAGAGAGGAGACTTGTACCCAAATGAGGCCAAGTGTGGATGAAGAAAAACAGTGCTAGGTGAATGGAAGAAGGTGTGTGGTAATTGTCCTGGGCCCTCAGGCCAGGATCCCAAAGCAGCTCAAATCCCCAGAGGGGAGAGCAACACTGATGGGAGAATGTGATCAAGGCTACTCTGCAAAAAGTTTTGAGATGAATGTGAACAGGCTCATGGTGTGAGGCAGTAGAAGGACTTGAAACATCCCAGACAGAAGGGGCCACCTCAGAAGGGGGTAATGGGAAGGCACTGGCAGACGGAACAGGAAATGGTCCTAAGGTAAGGGTGAGGATCAGGGGAGCAGCAGGCAAGTCTGGATGGAAGTAAATATGAGGGGGAGAAGGAAAGCATAGCTTTCAACTTTGTAAGGATGTCCCTACCCATAAGGGGAACAGGGCACTGTGGAATGACCAAAAGGCATGGGTGAAAACTAGAGAGCCAAAGGCCCAAACAAAGCTAGATGTTTGCAAGGACTGGTATGGTTTGCCCTCTACCTGAACAATAGAGGTCGTAGAATGAGTGGAAGGCCCCCACAACTCCTTGAAAACTGAATATGTAGCCCTGTGTCTAAGAGAAAGGAGACAGGCCTACCTGAAATATGCAGAGTTACTCTGGGTTCCCACAGAGTGATGGTAGTGGTCAGGTGATGAGGACTTGGGCCTTGTCAGTCCTCTGTAGCCAGTCCTAAGAGTTGGAAAGGGGAACCAGTAGGGCTGGATGGCCCGGGGGCCTCTATGGGCCTGGGGACAGTCAATGGCCCAGTTTCCCTTCTGATGGCATTTAGAACAAGGGCCCGGAGGCTTGCAAGGCTTAGGACATGTATGAGCCCAGTGACCTGTCTGACCACATTTAAAACAGGGTCTGGGCTATCCCAAGAGACCCTTCCATGGGCCAGAGGAACCAGGGACAGATGCTGAGGTCGGATGGATGGCTTGAGGGAGCACCTGATATTTTTGCTTCCAGGCCTTCTCATCTCTCCTGTTATACACACTAAAGGCCACTCTGAGAACCTTATCTTGGGGAGTTTAAGGGCCCCCCTCTTGAGGCACCTTAGTTTGGCCTTAATATTGGGGACACTTTGGGAGGAAAAAGTAGGTCATTAGTAGTTGTCTCCCATCTGGAGTCTCAGAGGCCAGATTAGTATATTGAAATAAAGCCTTCATCAGGCGACCTAAAAATGCTGAAGTGTTTTCATTTTTATCTTGGATGACTTCCTGGAGCTTTTCATAATTGATAGCCTTATGGGCTGCCTATCTAAGTCCTGCCATGAGGCAAGTAATGAATTGGTTTTTTACTACTTACTTCTCCAGGCAAATTATAATCCCAGTTGGGGTTTCAATCAGGCATGGCTTCAGGGAGGTCTCATGTTCCCCATCAGCATAATTTCTAGCTTGCTCCTTGGGCAGGAGGGTGTTAGACAAGATCATAAGGCATATATGTGGTGGAACTTGAAGTATAGGACCTGAGCCTCTCTTCTAACTGTGGAAGATCTGACAAAGAGAAAGGAACATGAACCCAGATTACACCATTGATTCCAGCCACCTTGAGAGGGACACAGAGATATGGGTGGGACAGCGGCAGCCTGTGAGCATGGGGCAGGAGAAGAGAAGGGCAGAGGGCCAAGGGGACAGTGCTGTGGCAGCTTCATTAGAAAGAAAGGGGAGGTGAGAGCTAAGAGGACTTGTGTGGGGAGAGCAAGAGTTGCAGAAGAGGACTTAGAAGAGAGGAGAAGATCTGAACATATGACATCTCTTTCCATTTTCCCGAATGCTCACAATAGTTTGTAAGAGTCCAGCGGAGCGTCGGAGAAAGAGACCACACACAAGAGACTGACTTCATGCAATTGACAAAAGGGAGTTTATTGGGGATCCATTCCAGCGCGCTGGGGCTCCGTGCTCACTCAAGAAGGGAGAGCAGCCCAGAGCCCAGAGCAGAGGTCAAGCAGAGCTTAAGTACACTTTTTGGAGAGGGCGGTGGGCTTTGCATACATCAGAACAAATCATCATGAGGCGCGGGAAAATTGAACAACAACTCCGAGACAGGATTAGTACATACATTGGCGGGGACAATCAGGGCAGGGGTGATTGGTCATTTCTAAGCAGGGTACAAATTTAAACTGATTGGTTTTGGAGCCTAGATGCTTACGTGCCATGCTACCTGGAGCCCTTAGCTATTAAACAACCAGGGAATCAATGGAGATATTTACTGGGCAGTTCCAGCATTGTCCTAACAGCTACAGAGATTACAGGTTCCGGGGGTAGCAGAAGAATTTTAACAATACCTAGTCTTTACTTTTTAGCCCAGTCTTTTACACTTTAACTCAAGCTTTTGCAGCTTAGAATCAGCTTAGAAATTTTACCTTTACAAGTTGAAAAGATCCCTGATAATACTGGGATCTAGAGTGTCGTTAAACAGCCATTCACAGTTGTTATCCAAAGGATATTGAGGCCAGGTCTCATTGCACAAATGGATGAGTTTGGCGGGGGGTTAGGTCCAGGATATGAGAGAGACCCAGTTATCTAGGAAGAAGCCTAGAGGATGAGAGGGAATGAATAAGGATCCACCCATGGTGAGGTATAGAAGGTGAGGATAGAGGTGGGGCATCCCCCAGTCTCTAGTATCACCCAGTCCAGAGGATGGTTATGCTCAGGGAGTTGTCATCCTGCTGTAAACATAGGGGGCAGAATCCTGTAGAGGCACTTGGGCACGCAGCCAGGACTACATAGGGGCAGAGCCATAGAGGGCAGAAGTCCACTAGATATTAGTCATGGTTCTTTCCCAAGCAGATATTAGAGAGCAAACAAAGGCAAATAAGGTCCCAAATGTGGGGGACACATACCCTTCAATATGTCCACAGCCTTAACTCTACTGCATTTAAAGCAAACTTTGCATTGACAGTTTGGCCTTAGACCTCAGGCCAGGCTATGATATCTGTTTCTTCCTGTGATCAAAGTCCCACGACTAATAAGCAGCTGGGCATCCTGAAGAATGAACTCAGTTTCAACTCAAAGCCAAAATACCTCCACCAGACCATAAGACTCTGGCAACATTCCATAGTTCTCTTCATACTTGAAAAATAATGATATTTTTAAATATCAGGATTTATGATGCATGGACTTATAGCATTACATATTAAAACACAAAGAGAACCTTTTCATACATCTGAGTCATCTCAGGGCTCCCATTCCAAAATCCAGAGAATCAGAGTTCAGTTTACATCATTGGAAAACACCAGCTAGAATTCATCTCAACCCCCCTTTAAACATAAAAATATAAATTGATCCTGATATAATTTGGTTTCAAAAGAGTTTATCAATTATAGAACAATTGGAGACATTTCATATCAATAAGTGAAATAATAGTGGGATTTGTAATTTTCATATAGAGATGAAATTGTGAACATCTCTACTTCATACCCCAAAGTAATATAATCCATAAATAAGACCCTAAATATGAAAATTTAAATTTTAATACAATACAGAATATCTATGACATTGTAATCAGACAGAATTTCTTTCTTTTTTTTCTTTTGTTTTTTCTTTTTTTTGTCCTGGGGAGTGAATCCAGAGCCCTCAACCACTGAGCCACATCCCCAGCCCTTTTTTGTATTTTATTTAGAGACAGGGTCTCAGTAAGTTGAACAGGGCCTTGTTAAATTGCTGAGGCTAGCTTTGAACTCTCTATTCCCCTGCCTCAGCCTCTTGAGCTGATGGGATTACAGGCATGCACCACCACGCCCAGCCAGACAAAATTTCCTAAACAAATTCAGACATTATAAAGTAGATGTCATTGAAAAAATTGATGCATTTAACCTTATTGAACTGTCTACATCTGTTGATCAAATACAAGAGATAAGTTAAAACTGGCATTATTCTTGGAGAAAGCATAGTAAGTAATAAAAGACAAATAACACGATATACAATGAAGTATATATATATATTTTTTAAAATTCTAAAGTTTGCAGATTTAAGAAGAAAGATTTCGACTTTGTTGAGCTTAATTTATTAAAGGTTACTAAATGTTTGTAATAAATATTTTAAGTCAAAAAAGAGGAAATGAGCCGGGCACAGTGGTGCACATCTATAATCCCAGCAGCTCAGGAGGCTGAGGCAGGAGGCCATGAGCTCAAAGCCAGCCTCAGAAAAGTGGGTGCCAAGCAATTCAGTGAGACCTTATCTCTAAATCAAATGCAAAACAGGGCTGGGATGTGGCTCAATGGTCGAGTGCCCCTGAGTTCAATTCCTAGTATCAAAAATAAGTAAACAAATAAGAAATGAAAACAATAACCTTGTCACCAGGTTACTTTCTCTGGGCCACCAGCCAAATCTCTTGCAACTCAACATTACCCATGAGAGCACCATTGTGGTGGCCCTGGATAGGCATAAGGAGATCAAGTGGGCAAATCCAGAAACAGGAAGAGAGAGAAAGGAGAGCCTGAGGCACAGGGCAATTTCTCAGGTCTTACTAAGCTCTGAGTTTTAGCCCAAAGCCAACCCAGTCCTCCTCCTTCCCATCAGGTTTTTCTAGTTTCTTCTTGCTTTTTCTTCTCTCCCTAGCACCTCTTTGACAGCCATATCCTTTGAAATTCCCAGGTACACTTCACCAGTCCAGCTAGGGGTGTATCCAGATTTTGTGGAGGAGGAAGTTCATGTAACTGGGGGAAGGTTAGAGAAATCTATTTTAAAAAGACTGAAAACCATTAAGTGTGCAAGTTACAAGAACACATGGCTAGGGGCTTTCTCAGAAGCTCTGAGGGTTCATTAACTTTATTAGACCGATTAGTTATATAATGAACTTTCCTTGTAGAGCATCCTCTATTACACTACCTGAATGTTTATTTCCCATCCATGGTCAGAGCCCTACATGCTTGCATTGGAAGGATGAAGGAAATGATGGTGAGGAAGAAGGCAACTATTTTAAGATTCCTCAGAACATTGTTTCAGTTGGAAATTGTCATCAGGCTGAGCGACAATAACCCCACTTAGAAAATCCACATTCCTGGTGGGCTTCACCTGCTTCACACTGCCTCTGGCCTCCCGGTGCTTTGACGTTAGCTTCCCACAAGGTGGCATCAGAGGGTCGGAAATCCCGGACTGCTTTTGCCGGGAAAGCGCTAAGCACGCCCGAAGGAGTCCTTTCTCTTTTCCTTTAGCTACTGCAGGGCGCTGCTGAAGCCTCCTTGGGCCCCTGTGGGGGAAAAACCCGGTTGCACCAGGCATCAGAGTGGAGAAAACAGCTTAAAGAGCTGCTCTTAGAAAGGAGACGGGTGCAGGGGCAAAGCCCGCGCTGCTGCCCAGGTTTACACCTGAAGACCCAGGGCCCCGAGGCTGTCAGCACAGGCGCCCACACTGAACACAGTCCCTTCATCTCCTGGGGCCGCTGTATCTGAAAGGCGGGTTTCATCTTCTCTGGGATGGTGCACCTGTGGCTGTGGTCCACTCCCCACTTACCTGAGGCCTTCTGCTCCTTTACTAAGGCCGCCCACCTGCTTACCCAACACCTGTACTGCCAGCCAGGTGTCCAGGAGGAGCCTCTGTCGCATGGGCCAGAGGAAATGAACTCCACCAGGTTCCAAGATACCAATAGCAGTTTCTCAGCTGAAGCTGCTAGAACTCATAGAATCTGTGGAAGCCTTTGGATTCACCCTTGAAAAACAAGGTGACAGCATCATCACCATTGGGGGCAAGAAGCAGATGCCAGGGTGCAGGGTCTGCTTCTCTCCAGCATATGCAGACAAATGGCAGAGCTCAAGTCACTGGTATATGAGCCAGTGGTAAATCTATATAATAACACAACCCTGTAGTAAGTGTTGGATTCAGGCTGCTGTGCTAGCATTCAGTTTTTCACTGAATCATAATTAAATGCGGGAACTTTCTTGCATATGCTGTCATTTAACCCTCAGTAGGAAGAAATCTGCAATCCTAGTGTATCAAGTGAGAAAATGTGCTCACAGGAGTTAATTAAAATTTATCCAAAATACTACAACTCTCACCCCAACTAGTGTCTTAAGTTTTGAACTTTCTGGGGCTTTGGGGTTGTTTTTTCTTGTTCTTCAGTTTCCCAAATGATTCTGATGCTAGGAAGGGTTGAGAACACTGCTCTAGGGAAATGTAATGAGTTCTGAATCTCTTTATTCCCACCATGTTTTCCAACTCTCTATTTTCTACCATTGTTTCCTGTGTTCCTTTTCCCAGAAGTTCCCACAACTCTCCTACAAGGTTAGCTTCTCTTCCTATGTTTTCAAACCATCCAGGTTGGAGACCAGTCTGGAGCCAATACAATAGCAGTCCCTGGCTGCGTCTTCCACCCCAGCCCCACACACCCTCATTAGGCTTAATTAAGTTCCCCCCACCCCCAATACACACACACACTGTTAAGATGGCCAAGGACTGGGAGAATGGTGCTGATCACAGCTCCCAACTTGATCTTGCATCTCAGCTCACTCCCTTCTCTGCTCTTTGATAAAGAATAAAAAACTGCTGCAGCTGAGTTCCATCACTAGGACCACAGCCCTAATGACCTCATTTAACTCCAGTGCCTCACCTCATTCCCAGCTTCCTTCCATACCCTGATTTTTATGTTAGAAATGAGGTAATGAGGGGTTGGGGATGTGGCTCAAGCGGTAGCGCGCTCGCCTGGCATGCGTGCGGCTCGGTTCCATCCTCCAGCACCACATACAAACAAAGATGTTGTGGCCGCCAATAACTAATAAATAAATAAATATTTTTTTAAAAAAAAGAAATGAGGTAATGAATGGGGAGCCAGATAGGATAATATATAACAAGAGCCTGTGGATATAACATCATCCTCTGATGCCAATGTAGCCAACAGAAAAAAAGGACTCCAAAGGAGATTCTGATCCCTTACAATAAATAAAAATTTCAAGGGATGGTGGTAGGTGAGAGAGTAAGCAACCTGAGGGCAGAACTCTATGTGTGGAGTGTTCCACTTTTTCTTAGTAATTTATCACAGTGCTGTTAAGTGATTTCTTGGTGTGTATGAATGGATGAATACAGACAATCCTGATAAAGAGAACTAATCATCTAATCGCTGCCCCTCAGCTATTTGAAAAGCACATGGTAGAAAATCCATGCTGAACATTTTGGTTTTAGTTTGTTTGTGTCATAAACTTGCAGATACAAATAAAGCTGTGAGTTATAGAAATTCCTTGGTCTGAAGTGAAAATAACAGATGTGAATTATGTAAAAGACATTTATACAGGTGGGCTCAGTGGCACACAGGCTTGTAATCCCAGCTGCTGGAAGGAGTGAAGCAGGAGGATGGCAAGTTCTAGGTCAGCCTGGGAGACATAGGCCTTGCCTCAATATTAAAAGGGAGTGGGGAACAAGATGTGTAGCTCAGTGGTAGAGCACCACATTCCCCGTTAGGACAAGTACCACAACAAACAAACAAAAACCTGACATTCATTCATATTAAAAATTTTTATTTTCACACAAGGATCTGTCTGCCTCCAGATTCAAATTTTAAATCTGACCAAGAAGCAAAGGATTCCAATTTAAGTATGAATATCATGGACAGTTGGTCCCATAATAATTCCCAATGACAAAAAGGTAACTGCTCTCATATGGAGAAAGGAGAGACAGGGCCAACAGGGAGAAAAAGGAAGAGGGTCCCTTGCAGAAACTTCCAGTTACCTGTGCGCCTAGAGGCAGGGAGGAAGCCTGCCCTCAGGTCGCAGGCAGGCCCTGTGCAGCGTGGTTGCAGGAGATGGTCCTAGGGCTCTGCCCAAGCCACATAGTTGTGGTGGCTGGGACCACAGATTTCCCCGACTGCCTCTGGGCTGGGGCAGGAGGAGCACAGCTTTCCTAGATCTTAGATGCGGTCCTGGTCTTCCACAGCCTCCGAAACTGCGAACATGGTCGCCTCTTTGTACTTCAGGCACAGTCACCTTAGATTACTGTGTCTCCAGGAGAGGAGACACTGGCTTCACTTGGCCCCAGTCGAAAGGGAAGTTGGGTAGCTACTGAGCAGGGGGCTGCACTGTAGCTTGCAGAATCATTCTGGGCGGAGCAGCGAGGATGCTGTCTGCTTCAGAGGTACTGAGCCAGGTTCCCCTCACCTCTCACCCTTGGAAAATCATTTTCGAACTCCCAGGACCCGATTTGCAGAGTGCTCCTCAAACTTTAATGCGAAAAGGAATCACCAACCCATACTTTAAAAAGAGATTCTGATTCAGTGGGTGGAAGTGCAGTTCTAATCAGCCCACAGAAAGGGACCACACCAGAGTACTAGTAGACTAAAAACCACAGCCAACACAACCTGGGCCTACAGGGCAGAGCCTTTTCTGTTTTCTTTTCACAAACCAGACCCTGCTGTTGGCTGCTGCAGCACACCACCCACCACTGTAGTAAAGGGAAGAGAAGATCTTTGCTTGGTGAGATATGAAGAGCTGTGATTTCTATGTGCCATTAGGCGGGGAAGTATAAACAAATCTCTGCGCTCTTGATTATCCTTTGGATCAGTCAGAGACGCTTGTTATCGGTACCCTGGTGCTCCAACATCCGTCCTTTCAAATGTTTGGATATACTTGGGGGTTTTGATGGTGTTGGGAAATAAAGTTTTATTTTAGGCAGTGAAAACTTACTTCTCAGTAACATCATTTTAATTTCAGTGGACTTTAGTGTTTAAGATACCCTTTATGATTCATCACTGTCTCCTACTTTATCTATGGCTTTAAATATTTTTCTCTATTTTCTAAAACACCTTTTCATAAAACTAGAACAGTAATTAGCAATTGGAGATCAAGAGTCTTTGTCTTTTCACATGTAATGGCAGGAAAAAGAGTAGAGTCCATTTATCCAAATGCATTCAAGAAAAAAGGAAAAGGTTTATTGCATTGCTAGCAAAGGAGAAACATAGGGGACTCCTGTCCCAAAGGCTGTGATCCTGCCCATCATCAGGAACAGGAGGTTTTATAGAGGTGATTCAGAGAAAATGAGATTAGGGAGGAGAGATCAGGAAGGAGAAGATCAGGGAAAAGAAGGTTAGGGAGAAGATCAGGGAGAAAAAGATTGGGCAAAAAAAAAAAAAAAAAAAAAAGCATGTAAGTTTCAAAGCCCCAAGGGATATAGTCAAAGCATCAAATGAACCCCTGTTACATTTCCCCACTGTCAATTTCTAGCCTCCATTTCTATGGAAACTGGGCAATGACATCTCCAAGCTACTTTCTGCTGAAAGGGGGCAAAGTTGGGAGAAGTAACCCAAAGTCCATGTCCTCTATTTGGTGGGGCACAGACAGTTAAGGGCATTCAGCATCAGAACAGTCCAGAGCTCCACAGTGGCAAATGGCAGGTGACTGGACAGGGCATACATAGAGCAGGGATGCAGCCACCTTGGACCCTCAGCATGGAAGTAAGTCCATTCTTGAGAGGGGCTCTTTTGTCATGTTCCAACCTCTGCCTTTCATAATGGACCTCTAGTTTTATCACTCTAAATAAAACAAGATAAATGGGGAAATCTCAATTCTCCATAACAAATTATGTACTTTCAATGATAGATGTGGCGTGAACTCACTTAAGGGATTCTGAAAGATAGGGATAGGATTATAGCCAGGGCCCAAGGAAGAAGCTAGTGCTGGTAACAGATAAGTTGAGAATGGGAAGGCAAAAGTCAGGGCTTAACCTAAAGGCAAATGGACAAAAAAGGGGCTTATGTTTTCCCATTCATTGAGTGTTTTGCTCTCCTACTTAACAACAACTGAATAAATTCATGAAATGACTACTGATTTTTTTTCTTTTTTTGAAGAGGAGATAAAATGTCATTGAAAAATATTCCCTCACAATCCATAAAACCAATTAAGATAAATATCATTATGTAATTATAGACCAAATAATGTTGATTTAATTTGAAAAACATCTTAAATGTCTAGAAAAGGAGAGGCACAGTGTCCCTACACCAAGGCATAGTCCAGGCTCAAGATCTGGGCACCACTCCACCTTGTGCCTTTCCAACTCAAACGAGGAAGGTGTGAATCTGCAGGGCTCCTGTGTGGGGATGGCAGCACAGGACAGTGAATCAGAAACAGAAATGGGTTTCAGAGACCAAGAAAGCAGGAGCAGGCTGTGGGAATGCCCCTGAGGGGCACATATGGCCTCCCACAGGTTCTTCTTCCCTTCTGTTCTTTTGCATCTACTAATCTACTGGGATGAGGACCTCATCTAGAGCAGCTTGAGGCTGCCAAGACCAGACAGGTGCTTAGACAGAAGTCTCCAATCCTATCCATGTGGAAGTCATTTCTTGCCTTTAAGAATTCTGCTCAGCAGCCATAATAAACTAGATTGGGTTCTGGTCTCCTCCGGGCTTTCCAAGCTGGGGAATTATTCCCCAACCTTGTTCTCTTTCTAGGTGGAGCTCTAGGGTTGCAGAATTCTGTGCGTGCTCCAAAAGGAGAGAGAAAAAATGGATTTTATTCATCTTTGCATATGTAATGCTTTTAAAATTGATTTACTTATTGGCACATATTAAACTGTACATATTGGGGAGGGATTAATGTTATATTTCCATATAGAGATATGGAGTCTATTGGTCACATCCATCCACTCTTCTTCCATCTTCTCTTGACCCCTTCCCAGTCCCTAATAGCCCTATTCTACATTAAAGTAATTTTTAAAAAAAGTTTCCACATTTGAGAGGGAACATGCCATGCTTACAGCTATTTTCATAATACCTGGCAAAAGGTAAGCACTCTGTATATGCTTAAGTTGATACTAATGCAGAGTTTATTACATTGAAAGTATTAAAGGAGGGGCTGGGGATGTGGCTCAAGCGGTAGTGCGCTCGCCTGGCATGCATGCGGCCCGGGTTCGATCCTCAGCACCACATACAAACAAAGATGTTGTGTCCGCCAAGAACTAAAAAATAAATATTAAAAAATTCTCTCTCTCCCTCTCTCACTCTCTCTTTTAAAAAAAAGTAAAAGGATTATTAAACACAGTAGACTATAGTCCTGTCAGATACTAAATATATGTACTTCTGACAATTTTAAAGTGAATCCGATAGCCAGGCAACAGTGGGCCATGCATGTAATCCCATCTACTCAGGAGACTGAGATGGAAGAATTTCAAGTTCTAGGACAACCCAAGAAATTTAGTTAAGATCCTATTTCAAAAAGAAAATAAATATAAAGTGGATCTGGTACAAGAATGTTAAAAATCTTCTTACATTAGGGAGATGTTTAAGGGGCCACAGTTATGCATTTGTCCTTCATTGGGGTTATGTTTTTAGCATAATAGTACCAATCACGTAAGAATAAATATAACTTTAAAAGGGTTATTAGTTGTATTATGTCTCAGGAACTGTCACTTTATTTAAATTTCCTTTTACCTTCTTCAGTACTGGGAATTGAAGCCGGATCACTTTAGAACAGAGACACATCCCCAGCCTTTGTTATCATTCTGAGACAGGATCTCCTTTAGTTACCCAGCCAGGCCTCAAACTTTCACTCTGCCTCAGTTTCTCTAGTAGCTGGGATTACAGGTGTATGAGACAACTGTGCCTGACTGACCTATTGATTTCTTAATATCTAAAATCTACTTTTTGAAATTAACGATTTTGTTCTCACTCACAGGTTAATCAATCACCACCACCTGTGGCTTAGAAAATTTAAATGACACATAAATCTATTATAAGTTGAGACAAGTATATGAATCTGAACTGTATTTGGTTATTTGATATTTAAGTCTATAGCTTGCCCTCCCTCCCTTTTCTTCCCTCCCACACCTCTCTCTTCCCCTTAGTCCTTTTAATGTAGAAATTCATCAGTACAGAAACAACACAGGCAGCTGAGAATTCCAGTGAAGACTGGAGAATTGATCTCCCTCTTCTTTCAAACAGTCCTCCCCAAGAGGTCCTAAATTTCATTCTCAGCTACAGCATAGCCTGTGGTTTGATTTGGATTAGTGAATTAAGCCTTTGTAGAGAAGAAGGTACATGCCCTGAAGAAATGCTATGTGACATAGGATATCACATATGTAAAGAAAACAGAGAGACTGGCATTTCATAATAAGTAAGCCTTTGTAAAATATTTTAACCTTACTCTAATTAATAGCTGATACCATTTTGATTTATTATAAGTGCATTCAAGATGATTTCTTTCCTTTCTTTTTGTTATGCTTTTTTGATTTGTTCTTCTTAGATATACAGGATAGTCAAGTGAAGATGATTGCTTTTCCACTGAAGTTCATCAGATCCTGGTTTCTGATGCAAATTGCCTCCAAGAGTACCATCATCACCTGTGGGAGGCCAACCTTACGGGTGACTGAGTTACACTCCCCAGCTGGGTGCTGAGGTGCTCAGTCACAGAAATGGGTGTGTCTTGCTACAGCCCCATGGGTGAAGCTATGCTCACCTGTTCCTTTGTAATATAACCCCTTGCCCTGTTTAGGATAGAATCTTCCATGGAAGTGCCTTGTGTGTGTCCCCTTCTCTTACTGTGCCCTTGGGTGTGGCCTACCCAGGTGTCAGTCAACCTGCTGACAGTGGACATCATGAAGACAGACTCAGCCCCCTGAAACCTGACCCCTTGCCTCATTTGAATAGCTTCTCCTCAATAAAAGGGGTCAATAAGACCCCTCAATAAGAGTGCTCTCGCTCTCTCTCTTTCTGCAGACCCTTAAGGTCAGAGGAGCCATCACAGAGACCCCAAAGAAAAAGGTATTTGTGTCTCTTGTGTGGTTATTTCATGCAGCCCAGTTAGCCCAGTTTAACTAGAGTGACCCCTGAGCCTTTTAGTCGCGAGAACAGAAACCCGGCAATTGGCGTCCAACGTGGGCCGAAAGGTCTTTAAGCCGCTGGGACAAAAGCGACAAATGCTGGCTCCTAAGGGGACTCCAATTTAAATATTAAAGAAAGTTAGTGAAGTTGAAAGTTCTCTCTAGAAGTTAAGCATGCTTAGGATTGCAGAGTATTGTGGGCAGAATTGTAGAAAGTAAGTGAATTAGACAAAAGGAAAATCTGTGACGTTAAAATTTTTAATACTGGGGTATAATTGTAGAGACTCTAAATAAATATAGTTATTAAGATGATTGATGGGCTATGTTGTTGAGTTGAGTCCTCTCCATGGAAAGCGCGCTTTTGTGGATTTTTAAAAATTGTTTTTATAAATCTTTATAAAAGATTTGTTGGGGGCTAGGATTGTTGCTCAGCGGTAGAGTGCTTGCCTAGCATGGGCGGAACCTGAGTTCAATCCTCAGCATCACATGAAAAAAAAAAAAAGAGGAGATTTTTTGGCCTTTATGTTCTAGAAGTTTGCCCTAGGAGAGTGAGAAAAAGGGAGAGAAAATGTAATGTTTACCTGGAGAGAAATAAGTTTCAATTTTCTATTGTTTTTGTCAATACTCAGAAAGTATGTACGGACCTTTAAACTACATGATTGTCCTATGAATCAGATTGGCTGTAACTCAGCCACTGGGGACAAGAACTTTAGCCTCTGCTACTTGCTGATCACTATGGGGTCCTAGCCCCTGCGGCGGCAGTGCTTTTAACCCTTGAATTACTTGACCTAAATGCCAAACACAGACTAACTTAAAATCTGATGGTAATGCTAGTGTTCGCTGCTAAAAAACCTTTGGAGCACCCACGTGCCACAGAAAAAAGTGCAGGATGTACACGAGCTACAACCGCAGGTCGCAGAGACAGAACAAGCTGCTACTGCAGTAAGATCTTGGCCAGGCGGGGGAAAATGCAGACAAAATCAAACAAAATGCAATCGGCTAGGAAAACTTGGGGAACTTTTGCCCCAACAATGGGCAGCGGACTCCATGTTGTTTGCATCACCATGGTAACCATGGGGTGCCTGGGGGGAAGAGCGCCTTCCTGGTCCCACCTCCCACACTTTTGCGGGCTTCCAATTGGTTCTTCCACAGTCACTCAGACAGGACTTCTAGTCCCGCCTTCCAGCCACTAACCTGTACTACTACTGTGTTTCAGATTTCTACTGGAGCTGCTCAGAGCCTGTATTTTTAAAAATGCCTACCTGTAAATGCTAACGAAAGGATATCTTTTTCAGACAAAATTTAATTCCACAGGTTTCTATGTTACAGTCCTAAATTTAAGTTAGTTCTAAATAACCTGACTTTTCTCTATAGTTGTGCTACTAAATAATGTTCTATTGATGAGAGATATCAAACATGCTTCTTTATATTTTACTTTTAATTTTGGAGGTTATGAGGATGCATTTGCTTGCCACAGGAACAAAGCCGGCAATGTCCCTGTGATGACCAAAAAATCCTTATTCTCATTTCTGACTATAAGAAGTAAATATGTATACACAAGGATTTTATTTCAGTTACATCAAGTGACGTCACATAGAAGAGTGCACTCCTAGTTAAAAATAAATTAAAATGGATCCAAATATTTTAAGACCACGTGGTTACATATAAAGTTAATACAATTATAATTTATGTTCTTATTCTTAATATATATTTTTTAGATATTTAGATAACCTATATTTGTTAATCTATAGAATAATTAGCACATGCCTAATTGATTAGTTAATATATATTTGCCTAATGGTTTTTCTTCAACAGAAAACCCATAATTTATGTTTTATATTTACATTTATCAGATACTCTGCCTTTTCAGTTACAGATATTTGAGATAAATGTGTTCACTATAAATTTACTTTTAAGTAAAAATACAATCTTCAAGTAGTTTCTAATTCTCAAAGTTACTGTTCAAACTCATAAGATGATAAATAATTATAATTATGTCTACAAAATATCTAAGGATTTTAACTATATTTTCATTGATATTTCTTATCAAAGTATAATAATTTGTTTAAAGATTCTAAGGTTTTCAGAAATTGTTCCAAAGTATAACCAAAAAAAATTTTTCTAAAAGAAAAAGATGCTTCAACAAAGAAAAAGCATACATGGATCCTAAAAAGAAAGAAATCATCTTTGGGTAAAACAAGGTCTTTATATTCATTTTCCTAAGTAAAAAAGATTTTTATATTGTTATCTAAACAAATGATGTAAAAAGTTAGAACAATTAAAAAAGAGATTTATATATACTAAACTGACTATAATTAATTTAAGGATATTTCAGGTTATTTTCCTAATTTAACTATACTAATGTGAGCTAAAATTTTGTCCATATCTTGACATGATAAACACCTATTAAAATGTAAGTTTATTTTTTTAAAGAAAGATCCTTATTGCCTAATAATTCTTACTGTTTAAGATAAAGATTAATTTTGGTAAATAAATTCACATTGTTGATTAAACATTAAGTATATTGAACTACTAACTAAAATCCGATTTTAACAATTGTCCTTAGAGACTAAAATTGATTAATTCTAAGACACTGAGATACTAATTTTTACATATTTTGTTTGTTAGATAATTATAAAAAAAAACATTTTATTAAGACTAATGTTCTCCAAATTAAAGTTATATATTAATTTTAAACAATAAAGGTTACAAACTTAAAAAAAATTCATTGATATTATATAAGTTCTCTAACTAGATCTATTGTCCATAAAAAATACAGTAAGATTTATATACTGCTCCCTACACAAAAAATAACCTTCATCATATTTTTTAAAGGCAATTAAGAGATACTTATGTAACAGATAATATTCTAAAATATAGAGATTTTGAAACCTTCTCTCAAAAAGATTGAGGATTCTTTCTAAATTGTTAGAATGAATCGACTAGTCTATATTAAAAAATTTTAATAATCAATAAAAGGTAAATCTATTCTTAGTCATTTAAATACTTGTACTATTATCTATAACTTAAACTAATAATACTATGACTTATGCCAAGCCTTTACTCAAATTTATTAAATAAGGAAAAGGGGGAATACAGGATCCCAGAGACACTAGATTTTACAAAATACTTTAAAAGTTTTTTCTAAAATTGTAATATTGAGAGTCTTAATGTTACTGAACATGATTCAGTAAATTAAATCAGATATCAAAGGAGAGTTTAAACCAGTCATCATGATAATGACTGAGAAACCTGGCCCAGGAAGGTCAATTTCCAGATACAGAGTTTATAGCCATGCAGCTTCACGAGCTTGTCAGGTAAATAAAAATTATGAAAAGACTTGTATGGACCCATTTTCCAGGTCCACCTTTAATGTGTCTTGCAGTGTGGACTGGAAAGTCCACCCATGAAACTAAATTAATTGTCCTGACTGTAATGGTCAGTTATACCTATATATTGATTCTATGGTAAACAGACTGTCTGAAAGTATCTTTTGAGAAAAAGACAGTGTTGAAATAATGGATTGTTCCGCATCCGTATGGATAGCAGCTATGGACCAGATGTGAGTAACACCAATTAAGGGCCAGTTCTGTATGAGGGATCTCTCTTCATCTGTCTCTCTCAGCTTTGTCACTATATTGCTGTTTGTCTGTCTATGGCATGTCTCCTTCCTTCCTGAACGCATCCCCACCAGCCCAGTGCTGTGAGCTGGGCCCTCCATGGAGAAGAAACCTGAGTTTGCTGATCCTAGGGTAAATGCTGGCGTGGAGGCCATGGGGACATTATGTATCTAGGAGACAGAGAGCCCTCTTGGGGACGATGCCATGCACACTCCATATCCTGTTTGGCCCCGGAGAATGGCTGGTTAGCCAGTGACGGGTAAGATTCCTCAAGGGAGGGACAACCTAAGACAGGCACAGTCGCAGAGGGGCCATCAGGAGAAAATCTGGGGGCCAACAGAGATGAGGCAAAGAACCTCACCCCCCCCCACTGGTGCAAAGGCCTAATTCTTCTCCCCTTCTGAGAGAGGTCTCCTGCCCCATGGCTGCTTTGCTCCCCACATCCAGCTCAGATCAGAACCCTAGTGACAGAGACTAGTCAACAGTGACTGCCTGCTCACCACAACAGGAGACAAATGCAGCTACAGGAATGGGCCATGTCTGGATGCTTTTCTTTCTTGGTTCTCATTTTTTTTCTATGCTTTTAATTTTCCTTTCTTTTCTCATTAGGGTTATCATTTGACAATAAATTTAATAGAAGAAGAGAAAATGTTAGAAAAGCCTTCAGTTGCAACTAACAGTGATGAACATATGGAGTTTCCTCACAGTATGGTTACACTAGGCAGAAGATGATTGGCTTATGGATATTATCTTGCTAATATAGATTGACAGGCACGCCCCACTCAAACCCTGTAACAGTTGTGTACATTCCAAAAAGAAACTGAGCTACTGGACATTGACTTGAGGTTTGTCACCAGTCAGTTATCACCAGCTCCCATGACTGAAGTAGCCAAATAGCTGAGCAACAAATTGACCACACAGAAACTTATGCTAGACAGCAGATAAAAAACCCAAGCCAGCCAATTATGCTGGACTTTAGTGACTAAGACTACATTTACCTTTATGGATAATTGTTAATTTTTTTTTTTTTTTAGAGAGAGAGGGGGGGAGAGAGAGATAGAGAATTTTTAAATATTTTATTTTTTAGTTATCGGCGGACACAACATCTTTGTTTGTATGCGGTACTGAGGATCAACCTGGGCTGCACGCACCCCAGGTGAGCACACTACCACTGAGCCACATCTCCAGCCCCATGTTAAAAAAATTATTAAAATAGATTTTCCAAGGGTATTTGTATTACTGACAGACCTAATTAACTCCTTAAATATGAGAGTGAAGAGAAAAAATGATAAATATCCTGTAGCCTATAAAAATACAACTTACGCCCTCATTAATTATTGCCAGCTAATATTTCAGAACTATAATATGCTAAAGTTAATTGCTGAGGGCCATTGCCAAGTAGGAATGACGCATCGAAATTTCCTTGCCAGCGTACCCCATGTTAAATGGAAATTTGCTGTGACATTGCATGTGTCTTTGAGAAAGGTGACCCTGCTCAAGGACCAGGGTGGATCCAGGTTTAAGGCGTATCCTGCAGGTTTTAGGAAGTATCCCGGTTTAAGATAATTTGGGTTTAAGGCGTTCCTGGTTTAAGACAATCTGGGTTTAGGGAAGTTCCTGGTTTAAGGTTATTGCTGCTGGGTATAGGGCGTTCCTGCTGCTTGAGTTCCCGTTGAGTTCTCGTGGAATTGAGAAAGTATTTGGGACGTGAATTGTGCGGGAGAACGGGGATTTCCCCAGAACATGTGTAGAGGCCGGTGTGAGTTCGGGAATAAAGACTTGCTGTATGAATCTACAAGGTGTGTGGTGGCTTGTGATTCAGTGCCCAGCCAAGACTGCGGCAGTTAATATTCAGGCTTTAAAACAGGTGTATGTCTATTAACCAGACCTAGACAAACTGCTGATCTCATAATCCCTAAAGTAACTACTTTAAATATTATTCCTTGCTTATTCAATTTTGGCCTTTGTGGCTATGTCTTAAAACTTACAATATATAGATAATCTTAATGTTTGACTTAAATTACATCCAGCTTCCTTTATGGTCAGATAAGTACTGATGAAAGGATGAAAACTAAGTAATGATGTTCTAGAAGACAATGTAATAAATAATGTGAGTGAGCCCTTTGCTCTATGGTTTATGGAGAGGCCTAAATGCCATGGCAATAAAAATGTCTGTTACTATGGCCAAAAACAATGCCTCCCAATAAAATTGGGAAAAGATTAAAAATCTTCTGATGAGTGTTTGGCAAGGTAATAATAATCCAGATTATTGTGTTGACTGTTATGAAGATAATATGTTTTCTACTAATTCTTTTTGTGTTTCAATAGCAGATTGTGATGACCTTGGACCAAGAGCCAAGTGACTGAAAGAAACTAAAAGAAAATTTCCCAGTTACATTCTTTTTTTTTATATTAAGAAAGGGGGAATATGTGGGAGGCCAACCTTACTGGTGACTGAGTTACACTCCCCAGCTGGGTGCTGAGGCGCTCAGTCACAGAAATGGGTGTGTCTTGCTACAGCCCCATGGGTGAAACTATGCTCACCTGTTCCTTTGTAATATAACCCCTTGCCCTGTTTAGGATAGAATCTTCCATGGAAGTGCCTTGTGTGTGTCCCCTTCTCTTACTGTGCCCTTGGGTGTGGCCTACCCAGGTGTCAGTCAACCTGCTGACAGTGGACATCATGAAGACAGACTCAGCCCCCTGAAACCTGACCCCTTGCCTCATTTGAATAGCTTCTCAATAAAAGGGGTCAGGGAGTGCTCTCGCTCTCTCTCTCTGCAGACCCTTAAGGTCAGAGGAGCCGTCACAGAGACCCCAAAGAAAAAGGTATTTGTGTCTCTTGTGTGGTTATTTCGTGCAGCCCAGTTAGCCCAGTTTAACTAGAGTGACCCCTGAGCCTTTTAGTCGTGAGAACAGAAACCCGGCAATCACCCAACATAATGAACTCCACGTTAAGACTGTGCAAGAGAGCCATATATAAGCATCTGAATGCTTAGCAGCCACTCAATCCTTTGCCACTTCTCTCAGCCCTAACACTGTTTCTCCTGATCTAGAGGCCAAAATCATGGACCATTTACTCCTGTGTGAAGCAGGCTCTGGATTCTGCAGAGATGACACTGAGATCCCAGTTGCTTTTGACTCTGAGCTCAGAAGATTCTAGGCCATGGCTACTCCCCTTCTATCCTAAGCTAGGAAGAACCCTGGTGGGACAGCCTGCATTTCTACTGGGAACTGATCTCTAGGCCATGGGGGGCTGCTATATTGGGCCTGCCCTTGACATAGTCAGTTGCCTGCAGCCCAGATACTAAGAAACATGCCTAATTCCTCCTGCCTGCCTCCCTGCAACCTTATGCCCATGACACAGAAGAACTCAAATTCAGCCTCAGGAGAGTGCCATGCTGCAAAGCAACCATGAAGTCATCTACCCTGGCAGCTTCTCTTGGTCACATCCATGTAGTCCTGGAAAGAGGCTCCCCAGAAACATGCTGATCTTTAACACTGGCCCATGACCACTGAGTCCTAGGAGTACTGAGTGTTCAATCTGAGAGATTCTATTTATTCTCCTCTTTCAGCAAATGTAAGATTTCTCTCTTGCACATGTCTCTTTGTTCACTTACTAATAGGCAAGAGATGTTGTTTTTACAGGCCCTCATAAATATTTGGTTCCCTTGCTCAACAGTAGACAGAATGAAGAGAGAAGGAGTGCTGCATGGGGTGGGAGACAAAGCTCTGATTCTGAGCTGTGCTGTGGACTTGACATAAGAGCCTTAGAGAAGGTCTGCTTTGGTGGGCAGAGTGTGGGGAGTGTCCAGGGAGAGCAATGCAAAGGAGCCCAGGTGTTGGCCCTGAACAAATCTATCCAGGTATAGGAAAGAATGTGTGGGATGGCAGGAGTTTGTTAGGTGGGAAGTGTGTCTCTTTGGACACAATTTTTATTCTGCATCTTCTTAAGGAAGGGCCTGGAAGTCTCCAGTTTCTAATGCTTTCACACAGCTGCCCCTGCCCAGCACAGCCTCTCCCAGACACTGGCCCCATTCAGACTAATATCACTCAGATATGGTTTAATACCCACCAGAAAGGGGAGGTCTTAGAAGGCAGAATTTCTGTCTCTGGTTTTTGGATCCCTGTGTTAGTGCAGTAATATATATAGAAAATGTAAAGATGTCTATTTAGACAATTTATTTCTTGATCAAAAAGCTTATATGAAAGGAAAACTGTAAAATATTAAAATAAAAATTTGAAAGGCATTTTTTACCCGTATTTTTGCTCAAATCAAAATGTAAAACTAACCTGATAAGAACATCCTGAAAGCAGAAAGATTTTAATACTTTTTATGGAGAAAATGTATATTTTATGAATGAAACCTAAGTCCATTCTTTTTTTTTTAATATTTATTTTTTAGTTATCGGTGGACACAACATCTTTGTTTGTATGTGGTGCTGAGGATCGGACCCAGGCTGCATGCATGCCAGGGGAGCATTCTACCTCTTAAGCCACATCCCCAGTCCTCTAAGTCCATTCTTCTGCAGTTGTTAAAAATAAAAGGGATTGCAACAGTCTGAAAGGCAGGAAGTGGGATGTTAAGGCACAGTTGTGTTCCTTTTGCCTTTAGGAACAGAAACTGAACATACTTAGTTTAAGCATGAGGGATGAAGATAACTCATAATCTGATCAAAAAACAAAAACATATTTAAAACTGAACATCAGAGAATATCTCAAAGAGAGAATTTAAGAAATCAGAAAAAACTGGATCAGGAGGCCATCAAGCCCAAAGCAAACCTCTTCAGAGCCACAAAGGCCCCAGTAAATGTCAGAATACTGGGTCACTCCAAGTGTTTGTGGGCAATGTGTTCATGCAGTAATGCACAACACTATTGTTGGAAAGTAAATGCTGCGTTCACCCTAAAAAACGATCTGGCAATGCTCAGCAAAATTCAGGAAATACTCTTTTGAGGGAATGGGTATGTTTATGGGCACCTGCCCTAGATAAATTCTCCCACTGGTGCATAGGGACAATTATGTGTGGTGATAGTGTCACTGCTGTTTTACTGGTGAGGAGTCCTTGCTTCCCCAATGCTGAAGTATAACACCAGAGAAGCATGCGGAGGCAAGGTCAGAGTGGAAAGTAGAGGGAGGCTTTATTAAAGGACAGCAGAAAAGACTTCTCCCTGAGGAAGAATGGGACCCAAGAGGTGGAATCTGTGCAAGGGGGGAGGTCTTCCCTCTTTTATAGCTAAGGTCTTCATTCAGCTTTCCCTTGTGTCTGTTCACTTTCTTGTCCTTTGTTCTGTTATCTTGCAGTGATAGAATGTAGGTGGGGAGACCCAAAAGGTGAGGGGCAGATGGGCCTGAGGAGGAATCTGGTCAGGAAGGGCCTGGGGCTGCTTTTGGTTAACATCTCCCTGTTTGCTGCCAGCTGTTTCAGTAACATTTCTTTGGGAGGGGCTCTGGGCCTTGGGAACATTAACATTTCAATCTCCCAAGTGCTGCTCTGCCTTCTGGAGCACCATTCTCAACAGGGCCTTCATTTTCGATTTTACTGGATATTAGATCCAATTTACCCAACTACACTAACTATCTATCTTTAAATCTGGCTTCAATAGGGGATAGCAGCAATATGAATGTCCACTGCAGGACAATGGAGATGTAGGGTGTGCTGAGGCACATCAGAGGCTACTATGTCAGTTCAAAGCTGCAGACGAAATGTACATAAAAAGAAGGGCTTTGATTGCAGATTAGTAGTAGAATTCTTGCCTGGCATGCATGAGGCCCTGGGTTCACTTCCCAATGCTACCACAAAAAATAAATAAACAAAAAAATGTTGAAATTCCTTCTTAATAAAATTAGATATGTCCCCTGAAACTTTTTACATCAAGTGAAAAATATAATCACCTGAAGAATGAATCACTCCTCTTCCTATGATTTGTCCATGGTGAAAATGCTTCACCATTGTCTTGATACACAAAACCCCACAAAATCTTACAAATCAAGAGGTTCAAATCTTTGTGTTCACTTTCTGGAAGATCTATGCCAATGGGTGAATACCTAGGCCCAGAGTTTGGAGGTCTAGCTACTGGGGTCTGTTGAGAGGCCTCCAAGTGAATGCAGTCAAGTGTGTAGTGGCAGCTGAGGTTCAGACTGGGAGCTTGCCTGCCCTCCCCTGGCTGGACTTGATATTCTACTCTAGCTTCTTGACTCTTGAATCCTAACTGCCTGGGCAGAATCTGAGTCCCAAGAAGCAGAAAGTTGTAGGTGGGTTTGAAAGGAAAACAGGCAGAGGTGGCAGTTAGTCACCTGCAAGGTGTCAGGGCATACCTGAAATAGACTTGGGGAAAACAGATGACAGAGTTGCACATAATATAATTTCTCAAGTGGGTTTTCAAGGCTGCTCTGTATCTGCTTGGAGATATAGTGCTTGTAGAACACCCAATACACAAGTGTCCTGTCTACCCGACCTGTAGCCAGAAGATGCCACCAACCCACCATGCCAATAAGCAAGGCAACAGCAATAAAGATGGGCCCTCTTAGATCTGAACATGGTCTCTCACCACCCAGTGTTCTGAGCTTCCCCTTTGCCCAATCTCCAGCAGGAGTACAGTACACCCAAGAATTTCACCTTTTAGCACAATTTTTATTGAGAAAAAAGAAACATGCATAATAGCTCTGAAGCCTCCATGGTGTAGAAGCAGACTCACAAGCATTACTGTTACAGGATCTGTTCCAAAATGCTCCTCCAAACAAGGGAAATCTCAGCACTGCTGGGCCCCAAAGGTTGCAGACTCAAGCAGCCTCAGGAAGTCTTGTGCAGAAAGGCCTGGATCCCACTCCCAGCCTTGGCTGGTCCCATGGTGGCTTGCAGGGGCAGGAGAATGAGGACTCTTAGAAACCAGAGGTTTTGGGGCTCCAGACTTTCATCACAGGTGCACCTGGAACAAGAAAAGGGAACCTCAGGGCCCAGTTGTTAGTGGGGTACCTGGAGGTGGATGCCCTGTCCAGGACAAGAAACTCTGTCCTGGAACAAGGTACCCTGTGCACTGGGAAAGTCACTTTGTTCTGACTGTTCCCAGTGAAGACACCTTAGCAGTGTGGAAAGCAGGTTGCAATCAAAGTCTTGGCTGTCATAGGAGCTAACCTCTTGGTGAATATAGAAGGGCAGTGGCCAGGGCCCAGGTGTCTGGTATGTAGAATTCCAGGCCATTGGCACATAGCAGGGAAAGTGCTGCTCCATGGCACTGTGGGACTCACACAAGGTACCACAAGTATGTGGGACTTAGCAGGGAGCACCTTTTGCATTTTTATACTCCACTGGCCTCTTGGGAGTTCCAAACAACAGACGGGAAACTGGGTGGTGCTCAAATTAATCCTAAAAGAAAATCCCATCACAAAACTCAATTAATGATATCAACAACCACAAAAACCTATCATCTGTTAGTCTCTGTAATTGGGAGGCCATTTTGCTGCATATAAGTCATGTTTTTCTTTGGCTTTAGCGGGGTTGTCAGCACAATACCCAGATTCTCACAACATGATTGGGTTGTAACCCTTTTCCTGCCTGAACTCTGCCTGAGTGGTAGAATTGTGACTAAGAATACTTTCAAAAAGCAATTTAAAAATGGAAAATGAGTTTTGAGTTTCAGATCTCGTGCTAAAATCTCATGGATCTATGACCTCATACCTGACTCCATCCAATTCATATCTTGAAAAATGACTCTCCAATATAATAGAAAGATTTGAGGCTCTTTGGAGTACATCAGGTCAAGTTTCTTATGAATGGTATTCATGGCCCATAGTGGAGATTTTTTTTTAAATATTTTAAAGATAGCTGTCAGTGTGTCTAGTGTGTCTAGTGTGTCAGTGTGTCAGCTGTCTAGCTATGGGGTATACTTTGCTCTCTGACGGGTGGAATCTCCTACCTAAAATCGAAACAATTAAATACCACAGGTAAACATAGCCTAATAACAAACCGAAATAAACGGAGCTGAAGGGGAACTGAACCTATAAGGGGCGGCAATCGCAGCCTGGCCCCTAGTCTCCTGGCAATGAGCTTTGCCACCTGGAGAAACAGTGCCTAAGGCGCTGTGCCTATCAGCCTGGGAACTAGGACAACAGAGCGCGGGAGACGCCTGGCTCCAGGAACCGCGTTGCTGTTGTCAAAAGAATGCTGCTTTGGGCTGCATTTAGTCCTTTAGTCGGGTGTCACAGAGAAGCAAGAGCCTGGGGAAAGGGTGCGGCAGCTCGATCCACAGGCCCAGCTGGGAGAAATGCCACAGCTCGATAGAAAACTAGTGCCAGCAACAGGGCACTCTTGCGGTACAAAGAGCCAGAGCCCGCACAGCCGCCGGGTGCAAATGCTGGCGCAATACCGCATGAACGGGAGAAGGCGATTTGTGCAACCACCACAGTGATGCCGCCCGCAGAGCCGGCTCTGGATTTCTTAGGTTCAGTTCCCCTCCAGCTCCGTTTATTTCGGTTTGTATTGGGCTGTTATAAGTTTTCCAGTAGCGTTTAATTGTTTCGGTTTTTGTAGGATCCAAATTTCTAACCTATTGTTCTCGCCTCCTGAGTTCCTGGAGTTTGCTATCACTGCGCTTTAGCCTCTCTGGCTTGTCTCCGCCCTCCACCTGGAAGACTGCAAATCCTCCGGGGCGGTGCGGAGGCTTCTGTCCTGCTGGTATGAGGCTCACGCGGTGGAGCAGCATTTCCTGGGCCCTGTGAAGCAGGCTGGGGATTCCGTGGAGGTGGCCCTAGAGCAGCGGCCTCCTCCGGTGCTGAGCTTAGAAGCGGTGGGCCTTGGCCTCTTCCTTGCTACCCTGTCCTAGGAGAGTGCTCTGTTGACAACTGCGACTTGGAATGCGAGCACCTCTCCAGTCCTGTTGGCTGCGGCACCGGGTCCACCTGCAAAACGGATTCCGCAGGAATCCGTGTGCTCATTTCATTTCATATTCCTTTCTAACCCTGGGAACCAACTAAAGCCGGGAAGCTGGGTCGCGAGAAACTGGAGGCTCGGGCAGATGGGGTGGAGTCTGCGGGAGAGCCCCAGGCACTCACGCTGTAGCAGATTTCACTGCGAAGGACGCAGCCCCCCAGCCCCCTACCCCGGTGACAAGCCGCGGGACACTGAGACCTCTGCAGGCCAGTGTCTCCCCAAGTGCCCCCGACCTGTCTCCTCCAACTGGTGGAACCGGCACCTGGTCTCCTCAGGCCTCCTGGCATGGATACGCCCCGTGTTCTCAACGCCCTGGGGGTGCTGCCCACCCTTCTCTGGCAGGGAGGCAGCCTTAGATCAGAGAAGGGGCCCCTCAGATCTTACTCTGTGAAAAGATTCTCAGTTACAAAACGGCTTCAAGTAGGAAATTAAAACGCACTGAGATTTGCCTTTAGTTGTTCCTTGTCGTTTTTTTTTTTTTTTTTTTAATTCTTTTTCTCCTGACGATTCTCTGTAGCGGTTTCAGGTCGCCTTTTACTTGCCGTTTTTTTCTCTTTCAAACATCTGTATTCGTCTTATTTCACATTCCCTTCCATAACTTTAGACTTTTATCCATTTCAACTTTGAGAAACGACGTGTATGATTTTAGAATCACTCTCAGAATTTTATGGATCTAAAGAATGAATGGGTTTCTCGATTTTATTCCTTAATCTTTAATACTCATTAACTTTTGTTATTTAGCGCAATTTGAAATATAAATACGCCTTGGCTTTGCTCATTTAATTTAATATCCCTTTCATTTTTACAACGTGGTTTTAAAATATTTATTTATTTATTTATTTATTTGTAAGGGGGGTCCGGCGAAAAGTCGCAGGGAGAGACCACCCAAGAGACTGGCTCCATGCAATTGGCAAAAGGGGATTTATTGAGGATCCATTCCAGCGCGCTGGGACTCTGTGCTCACTCAAGGAGGGAGAGCAGCCCAGAGCCCAGAGCAGAGTTCAAGCGGAGCTTAAGTACACTTTTTGGAGAGGGTGGGGGGCTTTGCATACATCAGAACAAATTATCATGAGGCGCGGGAAAATTGAACAACAACCCTGAGTCAGGATTAGTGCATACATTGGCGGGAACAGATTGGACAGGGGTGATTGGTGCTCCTAAGTGGGGTACACATTCAAACTGATTGGTTTAGGTCCTGCAATGCCTACGTGCCATGCTACCTAGAGCCCTTAGCTATTAAACAACCAGGGAATCAATGGAGATATTTACTAGGCAGTTCCAGCATTGTCCTAACAGCTACAGGGATTACAGGTTTTGGGGGTAGCAGAGGGACTCTAACAATACCTAGTCTTTTACTTTTTAACCCAATCCCTGCACTTTGGAAACTTTAGGATGCCTGGTCTTTTACACTTTAACTCAGGCTCTGCGGCTTAGAATCAGCTTAGAAATTTTACCTTTACATATTTATTGAGACATTGTCTCTTTCAGTTGCTTGGGAGACCAGGCTTACTAAGTTGCTGGCGGAGGCTGGCCTCGAACTTGTGATCTCCTGCCCCAGCCTTCCCAGTTGCTGAGATTACAGTAGGTATGCGCCACCATGCCCGGCTCTAAGGCGTTTTTAAATGCTGATATGGTTTACATATTTAAGTATTTTGTATATTTTTGTCTTTTATTTTTTTGAGTCCCAGTTCGTTTTATTTCTATTCTCACCCCTTCCTTTTTTTTTTTTAAGGATGACATTTCATTGCATTTCACACTCAGTAATTTTGATCCTGTCAAAAATCCCGCAGGGGAGGGGGAGGGGTATCAATCTTACTATTTCTGGTGGTAGGACCAGGCGGTTGGGCACAAGGGAAAAGTGCACAGATCACCAGTTTGGAAGGATTTCTTACAGATTTGCATGTCTAGCAGTCTTTCCACTTAGGTTTGCTGTGGAAGGCACGATTTAGCACCGAAGGTGAGTGCTACCATTACTTAAGTTATCAGAACTCAGTTTTCTGAGATTTCTTCGCCCAGGCAAGTGCGGGTAGGCCTAGGAGGTCCGACTTAGCCTTGTATCAAAATTTTCCACCTCGTACAGGTCGGGTGTA
This sequence comes from Urocitellus parryii, assembly GCF_045843805.1. Taxonomy (NCBI): domain Eukaryota; kingdom Metazoa; phylum Chordata; class Mammalia; order Rodentia; family Sciuridae; genus Urocitellus; species Urocitellus parryii. Next base: position 249,872,292 of record NC_135531.1, read on the forward strand.
GCCTTGAATGTGAACGAATTAAGCGGAACACGGTCCTGTTTATTCCTTGCCTGTGATTTCTTAGTCGTGCTTTGAAATTTTCTTTTTCTGACAAGTCCCGGTGAAAGTTTTTGTTGTTGTTGTTGTTTTTAAGAAGTCAAATCCAGCTAGCTATGCTTGAGATTTGAAGCGCCTCCCAAGGTTGCGTTTTCAGGTCAGAACTAAGGTCCTGGTGGAAGGAAACCAGTACTAACCAAGCAGGGCCTCAGACTCCTTAGTCGCACTGAATACCTGATTGGTGGATAACTGTAGGTGTGGCCCGCTTCCTCTTATCTGTGCAAAGGACTTCTTGGTGGCATAAAGTGTCAGTTTGAAAAGTCAAGTTGCACAAGTGTACACAAATTCTGAAATCCTTTTAATTTAGCCTATCCAGCAGCCCCAGTTAGCAACAGCACTGGCTTAGTATGCTACACTGGGTGTCCCCCACCCTACCCCCGTGACCGGGGTATTGAATCCAGGGCTTGGAGCCCTGAGTTCTGCTCACAGCCCTTGCCCCAAGTTTGCAGATTCACTTTAAGAAGAAGCTTGCCCGGATGTTTTGCTTTTTAAATTTTCTTTTGGAGAGTTTATCCCTGGAATAATGTATTCGGTTTGTATTGTTTCCTAATTGCACTGCAGAAAAGTTTTTCACAACTTATTTCTTCCTTCCTCCCTCCCTCCCTCCCTCCCTCCCTTCCTTCCTTCCTTCCTTCCTTACTTCCCGCCATGTATTTCTCCTGCTGGTTTGAGTACCAGGCAAAGGGCTTCACGTTTCCTTAGTAACATTCGGCAACAACCAAGCCAGGAAGTAGTTGGGAGGAAAGTAGAGGTTTCCACAGCTGTTCCAGGGAAGAAGCTCTAGGCAACTGGCTCGGGGTGTGGAGCTGAGGGGAGGGCGGGGGACGGTGGTGTTTGAAATCAGGTTCCAGTGGATCTCCTGGCCGAACCAGAGCAGGATCACCCATGTCCAGTTAGAAAGTGGGTGGCCACGTTCCACAGTACATTGAGCCCAGAAGTTCTGCCTCAAGGTCTATTGAACCCCGAGGACCACTGCCTACAACCCCGTACCACTCTCTGACCTGTCCATTTCACACCAGTTTACACAGATTATGGCGGGGTCCGGTTTCAGAAATCACCAGCACCTGAGTATTCGCTTCTGATTCCCTGGGCAGTCCTATCTAGATTCTGGAAAGCTGGGTGTGGAGTGTAGTCTTCAGAGCAAATTACCACCTAAAACAGAATTAATGATATTCACACAGAATCTTATCCTCCTGGATGAAATTGAGAAGAGATTGTCATAAGGTTTTGAAAGAAAAATCCCCACTAGATTTGTGAAGAAAGCTATTTGGGGGCAGCTGGTTCACTATTGTACCAAATCACATTGCTAGTTTTGGAGCACAGTCTAGAACCTTGTTCTCTGAACAGAGAAAGTCTGGAAGGGAAATGTGTGAATGGTGACTTAGGATGTTGAGGAGCAAGACAGGGGCACTCATTCAGTTTTGCTGTGGTCTTTCCACTTTCACAGTTTAGTCTACTGCCAGATTGCTAAATTAAAAGGATTTCAGAATTTGTGTACATGTGTGCAACTACAATAAGCTAAAGTCTCAGACTGAGTTACAGACTAGTTGCATGGCTTTCTAGATGAGTGACCCTCACCAAGTTCTCAAACTGCTGCAGTGTTTATTTTAACCATCTCTAAAATGGAGGTCAAGTCAGCTCTCACTTTTTCAAGGAGGTTCCTTGAGCACTCTTTGGTGGTAAAGTGAATGATGAGCAGAAGACCGACCCATGCTGGAAGTGACTTTTGTTCCAATTTCACCAATATTGTAATAACTGACTGACTGTATCATGAATTGAAAAAATTACCTAATGGGAACAAAAGTAAAATGGACCCTTCTTTGGCAGTTTTTTCCCTGTGGATCTTCCTTCCTTCCTTCCTTCCTTCCTTCCTTCCTTCCTTCCTTCCTTCCTTCCTTTCTTTCTTCCTTTCTTTCTTTCTTTCCTGTTTCATATCATTTCCATGTTGGAAGTATAATACAGCTTCATCTGAGTCAAGCCTACTACTGTAAAGGCATCAATGGATTTACAAATAGATCACTATTGACTTAATAAAGCCTGACTGATCACAGTACTTAGATCTTTACATTTATTTAATTTTATGCTGTTTGATGGCACTTAAAAAATGATGTCTTATACTGTGATCTAATGGGTGAAGGACCCTCTCTTGCTCTGCTCTACTAAGCATGGGGCTGATAGTGCCTTGTGCCTTCTTAGAAGAAGGTGGCCAGGGGCCATAGATATCCTGTTATTTACACACATTTGGCCTATCCAGCAGACAGGCGGCTACCCAGAGAAGTTAGCCTGGGAATAATCCTGCTGGATCTTCCTGGTACTTCTTCCCTCTGAGTCTGTCTCAGGGGGCCTCATGTGAGCCTCAAGTTGCTCTGAGGCCTCCAGCATCTCTCCTCTCCAAATACACCTCCAAACATTGGTTCTAGAGACATATAGTCCCTGCTCCCCTGGGTGCAGAAAAATTTCCACAACAAAATGTCCTTTCTATTCTCAGTTCCCAGTCTGGGAATCCTGCTCTACCAATCCAGCTCAACTGTGAAAACAGGACTGAGGTGGACAGTTGTGGAAGTCTGGCTCCCTGGTTTTTTTTTTTGTTTTGTTTTGTTTTTTTTTTTTGTTGTTTTTTTGTACCAGAGATTTACTCAGAGGCACTCTACCACTGAGCCACATCACCAGCCCTATTTTGTATTTTATTTAGAGACAGGGTCTCACTGAGTTGCTTAGTGCCTGGCTAATTTGCTGAGGTTAGCTTTGAACTCTTGATCCTCTTGCCTCAGCCCCCTGAGCTGAGCTGAGCATGTGCCACCACTGTGCCAGGCCCTGGCTTTGTTTTGTCAGCTTTTCCACTTCTGTGATAAAAAGATCTGAGAGGAACAATTAGAGGAGAAAATGTTTATTTGGGGGCTCTTGGTTTCAGAGATGTCAGTCCACAGGTGACCAACTCCATTGTTCTGTTGCTCTGGGCCCAAGGTGGGGCAGAACACCACGTGTGGTGGAGAAAAGCAGCTCAGGTCAGTGAACCAGAAAGGAATGACAGCAAGGGTGGGTGTGGGGAGGAAGAGCACAAATTAGCATCACTTAACAAGGACCAAAGGCAGCTCCCAGGGACCCACCTCCTCCATCCACACCCTACTTGCCTATAGTCACCCCCCAGTTAATACCTATCAGAGGGTTGATGCATTGATTAGGTTAAGATCTGCATAACCCAGTCATTTCACCTCCAAACTTTCTTGCATTGTTTCACCCATGAGCTTTAGAGGGGCACAACTAATATCTAAACCATAGCAAGCCTGAAAGCAGGACAACCTGCCATCAGGTCATAAGAGTGCAGTTTCCCCCACCCCCTCCTGGTAGTGGGGATTGAAATCAGGGGCACTATGACACTGAGCTACTACTGGTCCCCAGCCCTTTTTATTTTTTTGAGACAGGGTCTTGTTTGGAATCCCTAAATCCCTTAATTGGCTAAGGTGCCAGAACCTCTCAATAGGGTCAATAGGGAAAGGAATTGAGAGCACCCACTGCATTCTGAGAAGCAAGAAGAACACTGACATAAAATAGATGGTCAGCACAATATCAACGATACCAAGAAGTGAAAATTACAGAGATGATGTTCCTTCCTTTGGAACTGCTGCAAAATGTCAGGGCATTTAGATAGACCCCAGTCTCCAGCACATCCTCTCCAACATTTGCAGTCACACTTCTCTGTGTTGCCTCTGTTGATGTGGATTCCATTATTGAAGAACCATATACATCCCTGTTGTGAATTGCAAAGTACTACTTTTCTCCATGTGTTACACTCCATTGAAGGATAACTTTGCGTTTTTGGTATTCCGGAGAATATTTTAGTGAGTTTGTCCAAAGATGATCTAGCCTAGGAAGTGATGACACAGATGTATGTTGCAGACATTGAAATGCTATTATTTAAAGACTTTAATTTCCTTTTTTGCCCTTTATTTCTTAGAAGGTACAAACAGGAAAGACTATCAGTAAGCAATGGAAAAGAATTATTTCCTCAAAATTATGTCTTGCTTTCCTCCTCAACTATTTCTGCTGTTGACATCAATAAGACCTCTCACTGGAAAGTGGAGGATTCATGTAATATATATATTGAACTCAGGGGCACTTAGCCACATCCCCAGGAGCCCCTCCCCCACCCACACCTTTTTGTATTTTATTTAGAGACAGGATCTCACTGAGTTGCTTAGTTCCTGGCTAAGTTGCTAAGTTGCAATCCTCCTGCCTCAGCTTCCTGAGCCTCTGAAATTACAGGCATGTACCACTGCACCCAGCTCCCATAGGCTCTCTTGCAAGGAAGAATTGGGAGTACAGTTCAACAATTGTTTATTAGCAACACAATAATCCAAAAACGTTTTTACCTAATGTTTGGAGCATATATTTGTGAAGCTCCTTTGGCAGCCAAATCTGATGGGGTTAAGTCAAAGCTATTGTTTTTAAAATCCCAGCTTATGTGTACATGCATAAGAATGATTGTTTACTGGACACTGTCCTGTTTTATTCAGCAGAAGTACACCTATACAAGTACAGAACCGTTGTGATTTGCATCCCATGGAGCTGCAGTGGATCGGCCACTTAAAGCTGAGCAAGTATCCATTATTGCTTCATCACTCTCAACACAGAGACTTTGAAGAAGATTTGCTGGAGTACTGGAGGGGGAGTCCTTGTTCAGCTAGAAGGCTGAACCTGAGAGGTGGTGAGGACTGTGTGGGATGGACCCTGGGCAGAGTGCTTTGTACTCTCTCAGCCTGGAGTCCCTGAGCTAGAAACTTGGGATACCACTGATCTGCTACAAGTACTTGTTGGCTGGCTCCTCTCTGGTTGCTAAGGAAGCAAAAGAGACTGCCCAAAGAGAGGGAAGACCCATACACATGATTTGACCCTAGTTCACCTGAGGTGGCACCTCACATGTTTTGGTCCTCTGGATGAATGAGGACTCCTGAGACTAGAACTGGCAGTTCCAAGCAATGCAGGAGGAGGGCTCAGCTACACCTAGCTGTCTACCATTGTCCAAGCTTCCTGGAAATACCCCTTCATCAGGAATCTGGAGGCCACTGGCTTCAAATTCATCATAATGCCAAATTTTCCACCCAGGAGGGGTTCCCTCTGCCACCTGTGAACACAGGTATGAAGAAGCATGATCTGGAACTGAATATGCTCAGGAATGTGCCAGCTTGTGCCTGTGTTTTTTACATGTGATGACAAGTCTTTCATCCTGAAAAAAAGTACAACTAATGAAACCTCCTGGGCCATCTTGCGCCCAGCAAGAAGGTATAGCCCAGCAAGAAGGTATAAAATTCCTAGGGAAATTAAACTCCATAACAAAATTCCTTTAGATTATATTCCAGCCAAGCAAGAAGGATATTTTTCTACTGCCAATATACTACCCACTGCATGAATATTAACACTTGTGAAATCCATGAGCACTTTGAAAAGATTCAAAACAGGCATCTAGGCTTTTATAAATATCTACTGAAGCACCTGGGAATAAATGACTGATCCACCAGATTATTCTCCTGGCTCCCCTTGTGCATTACATCTTCATTTTCTTGGCTACTTAAATGAGGAATGTCCACTTTACCCATCTGATTTATGATTTATGCCATAATGAAATGTACTTCAATCTGCTGTTATAAAACAGTTTCAAAAGGAGCTCAAATTTATGGTGTTATAGCTTACAGTCCATGATGATCCTTACCTCATTTTAGCACCCACATGGCTTTACTCAATTGCACACAGTTTTGATTAAATTAAGGCTAATTAAGCCAAATCATTCACCTATTAAATTAAGGCTAAGTAAGCCAAATCATTTCTCCTCTTCAGACTAGGAGGGTTCCCAGCACCTTACAGTCCAGATCTTTGAACTGGCCTTCTTAAGCATTTCAACTGAGTATTCACAGGAAGGAGCCCAACACCTACTTGTCACAAGTCTTACCTGCATGAATAGGGGTGAGGTCTTCCCAGTAAGGGTTCCCCTTGCCTTCCTTGTTTGGGGGACACAGGTAACCAGTTTGGGACCACGCCCAGGGCTCCCCTTGCTTACTACAAGTAGTAGACCTTTCCTCAGCCTTCTGCCTGTGCAGATTGGCTTTGGGGTAACCCAGGGGCGATCTCGTGGGGTTTGGTTACCCTTCCCCGGTGAAAACTCACAGGCCGTGAAAATACAACCTGTGACAGAAAAACCGAGGCCCAGCCCTCTCAGTGAACACCTACTGGATGAAAAATTGCCCTGGGAAAATAGCTAGGACCAAGAAAGCCCTGCACAGGGACCCACCAGGTCTCCCGAGGGAGATAGTCTCAGGCCTCTCAGAGTGGAGAAGCAACCTGGAAATCCGCTGGGTGCTGCTGCCCCAAGGGCTGGTGAGAAACCCCGCTCCCTGTAGGGCTAGGAGAGGTGCCAGCTCGACCTTCCTCCAGCCTCGCTGAGGTGGAGCCTTGCTACCAGGCTGTTTTAGGCACCCTTCTTCCCTACTGTGACTAAAAGGACTCACCCAGCACAATTATAGAGGAGGGGAAGTTTATTTAAGGGAGCACAGTTTCAGATGTTTTAGTCCATAGAAGGCGGCCCCCATTCCTCTGGGGTTGGGGTGAGGCAGAACTTCCTGGAAGCAGAGGGGAGCAGCTCACTTGGTGTCAGAAAGCAGATTGAGAGACTCCACCCGCCTATTGGCTCCACCTGCAGCTATTCCCCATAGCCCCCAAGGAAGGCTTCCTCCAGCCACACCCCCACTGGCCTCCAGTTACCACTCAGTCAATCCCCTCAGGGATTAATTCACCCATTAAATTAAGGCTAAGTAAGCCAAATCATTGCTCCTTCAAACCTTGTGCCTTTGGGGCACAGCACACATAAACCATAACACGGGCTCCTGGAGGAACAAATCAGGAGGCAGAAAGCTGGGGGGCAACACCGAGGGAATCCCTAGGAAAAACATACATTTACCTAAGTACAAACAAGTAATAATATTATTAAAAGTTTACACGAAAACAATACAAAACGCACAGCAAAATCTACCAAAGGAAGAATTTCTTTAACATAAACAAAACAGAGCCCTACAAGGAAACTGCAAACGGTGTTTGTTGCAGGGTGTGATCTTGGATTGCCATATCCCCGTGGGATGTGACGGAGATCTTTTCCACCTAAACCTAAAATTTCCAAGATTCAAAAGACACGGGTATTGGTGACACCTACAAGTCCCAATAGCCCTTGTTCCCCGAGTTCTATGTGAGTGAAAAACCACAGGCAGCTGCAGGCCGCGGTTGGATAAGGAGGTAATGGAACTGGGGCGACCAAGAAATGGCTTTGGCGGCCACACTGCATTTCCCTGGGAGGTGCAAACCCCAAACATAGTCGAAGCGGGACTCTCCACAGCAAAACAAAACTTGTTAGGTAAAAGAAACTGCGGATAGAGCTAAAGTGGCAATTGTTGAACTGGCCTTTCAGAAAAATGGCATTTGCCAGTACCTCGTTTGTACCCGACATAACCATCACCCACAAAGCTGACATGGAGTTTGCTCTCACGAATCCGGAACTTGCTTCCACTTAAATGCAAGCGCTGCTGCTAAAACCGAGTTCTTAGGACTAAAAATCGGAGGCTGGAATAAACACTAAGAAATGGCCAATCCCGGACTTGCTCGGAGGAAGCGATCGCCCTCCGGTGTTAAGTCTTAACTGGCCATGGACAAAGGGGGTCTCCAAGACCAGGAAACCCAACTCGGAACCCCAGGACGCGATTCCGCTTCTAGCTTCGCCTCCAATCAGGACACTTCTGGTACTTGGGCAGACAAGGAATGGAAATCACAGGCGCCTCTAAATGGAAGCTTGCTAAACCAATAAACCCACAAGGCAGGGTGGCCAGGGATCCTGCGACAGAGGCGCCGCGGTCACTGAAACAAAACTTGGTTCTTTGGCGGCAAAGGAGAGGAGGGCGTCGGGAAGACTGTGCTGGGAAAGAAAAAGCTCAGGCGCCCCTACAGCAGAAGGAACAGAGGCGCCGCAGCCCAGCCAGCCTGCCACTAAGGAACTCTGTACTGGACAACGGCGGAAACTGCACGTTAGAACCCATCAGAGCTGTGTATTCGTCTATGCCACCGAGAAAACGAACGCACAGAACAACTAGCTGAACCGAGACCAAGAGAAAGTGGGCGGGAGACAATGGTGTGCTGGTATTCCGCAAAGGACCTCAACTAGCCTTGCTGCCAGCGACAAACTTCCACTTTGGCGCCAACCATGGTGCTGTTACCTAGAATCTGGCGACGCAAAGAAAGGAGCCTTACTGCCACCCAGGCTTGGTGCAAATACGTGCTGTGTCAGGAAAACTGTCGGGGGCACGCTGCAAATGGGAGCACGGAGAAAGGTGATCTGGAAAGGCTGCACCAACTGGTCTAGGAAGGAGAAAGGGACCGCCCAACTAAAGGCAGTGCTAAGGAGAAAAAGCAGGCTCTTTCTCTTTAGGGTGGGTCGCAAGTGAACTGGATTCCAATTGCTGGCTTCACTGGACCCTGCCTACAAAAGCCAAACCCAGCTTATGGCTTTGCAGAGGCCAAAGGCATTGCTTCTGGCTCCATCAGCAATGCAGCAAGTAAATCTACGCCAGCTGGTAGCAGCAATATCGGTGAGTCAATTGGTCTAGTGAGATTTCCACTCCTACTGGCGGTCCCCAAACCCATGCTTCCGACAAAACAAAAACTTTCTTTTTCTTACCGAAGTCTGGGCCCCCAATTACCGAAGTCTCCAGCAACTAACTCAGAGGGCTGCACGTGGTGAGAGCAGGCTGAGTCTCCCCTGAGGTGGGAAGGGATCAGGCTGGTCTAATGGAAAAGTAAGGTATCCTGGACACTAACAGCTTTGCTAGAAGGAAGCAGTGCTGGGCTCTCCTTGCATGCCACCCCTCCGTCTTGGTCTGGGGCCCCTCTCCTTTTATAGACACCTCAGTGCTTTTAAGGCGAGTCAGAGAAACCCATTTTTTTTTTTCCGAAAGGAAACTCTGCCCCTAAACCTTCAAACTAGGGCTCCGGAATTACTTAGCTGAGGCTCTGTCCCTCGACTTTTTATGCTTCCCCCAAAGATCTGCACTACTGGAAGGGATCCCCCACAGAGAATGCAGACTCCACCATGTGCATCTCCAGCAGCCCTTAAGATCTCCCACACTCCTCTGGTCCCATCAAATCAATTCCATTCTCTTCCTAAATGAGCCTGGGGTGTTTGCAGGAGGGGACAGGTGTCCCAGAGAGGTAAGGGGACCCCTTTTGGACTCTTATTTCACCTACTCTCAAGCTGGCTATAGTCTTCCCCCACTATCCTACCATTTCCTCCCCTAGCCAAAACCCTCTCTGGTACTTGAAGCATCTCCTTTGCTGTGGATCTGGAGAATGGAGGAAGAAGTGCCTTGTCCCCACAGGAAAAGTTACAGCCACCTTATCAGGACCAAGAGGCCAGGGCAGAGAGCTGTTTAAGGCAAAACTGGGGGCCCATCAGTCCTATTACTCACTCACCCACCCCTTGCCTATTCATTCATTCACACTTTGCAGTACTGCAGATTGAACCTAGGTACTTGAGGCATGCTGGGCAAGCACTATAGCACTGAGCTAAACCCCCAACACTTCCCCTCCACCCTAGCCTTGCATCTTAGCAGAAATACTGGAATTAGCACCCCTAGTGTTAAGGGTTACCAACTCTAGTTTAGGAATCTAAACTAGAGGAGTTTGGTAGGAGTTACTCCCCTGAAGGAGTGACTGTGCTCCATCCATCAAACTTGGAAGAGCTCCCTTGGTATCAGGCATGTCCAGAGCCCCCTATTCCATGGAGGCTGAGCCAAGCACACACGTGAGCCCCATCACTGGATGAGTTCACTGGATGAAGTCAGCAGTATTGCCAATGCCCTCAATTCTCTCTCTCTCGCTTTTTAATGTTGTTAATTGACACACAACAAATGAACATATTTATGAACTACAATGTGATATTTCTATACATACATACATTTTTTTGAACCTGTGCCTGTCTCATTCTTAAAAGCTTATCTTTGAGAAGTTTTTTTCCATGACCCAGGTGTGGAGAGTCCATTCTCTCCACTGAACTCTATAACCTGCCACTATTGGCCACAGCTTAGAATCATCTGCCTCTTCTGATGTCCATTGTTTCCTTCCTTCCTTCCTTTGTCCCTGTCCCTCCTTTACTTCACTTTTTATTTTTACTTTCTCCTCTTTCCCTTTTAATTTTTGTTATGACTCTTTCCTCATTATTCCCTTTTTTCTCATGATTATTCCTACCATTGTCTCTTAACCCCACCACAGCTCATATAAAAGGCTGGTTCTGATAGAGTCATCATGAACATTAGGTTACTTTGCATTTCACCAGCCACCATGGGGTATGAGAGTTGGCTGTGTTCTGCATTGTCTCTTGCCTTTAGCTTGATTTTCTCTCACAAACATAAGCTCTTCAAAAAGCAGGAAGCAGCTCTTCAAGTCTCTATATGCGGGCTGGGGATGTGGCTCAAGTGGTAGCGCGCTCGCCTGGCATGCGTGCGGCCCGGGTTCGATCCTCAGCACCACATACCAACAAAGATGTTGTGTCCGCTGAGAACTACAAAAAATAAATAAATATTAAAAATTCTCTCTCTCTCCTCTCTCACTCTCTCTTTAAAAAAAAAAGTCTCTATATGCGGCATCCATCATAGAATTTCACTCATGACAGGTTACCACTCATGCTCCCTAAATATCTGAATTAAACTGACTTGGTTCTATTGAAGATAAATGTCTGGTCAAGGAAAGCTCTGCTTTCATGCACTCCCATTTTTGTGACTAGAATGTCTGATAAAATGAAGGAAACATCCACTGGAATGTAACTGCTCCAAGCACATGACATGAGGAAAAGCAATAAGTTCACAGCAGAAACACACATTAGAAACCTTTATAATTTATTAATGATTTAGGTTGTATTTATGATTTCATCAATTATGATAATTAATAATCATAATTTAACAACTTATTTTCTGCTTTGAGCTGTCTACTTATCACTGATGGATGAATTGTGTCATGATACTACCTATGAAAGGTTTTGTTTTCAGTTCACAGATGGAAACATGAAGACTATAGATATTAAATCACCTGCTGAGTGTCATATCTATAAAGGTGTAGAAATGGAACTTGTGAAATTCAGGACCTTTGCATTGGTCCCTCCCTATCAGAGGTATTCACCACAATTTTAGAAATTTATTTAATGTAGTTATTCATTAAAACCTAAAAATAAAAACAAAATAAAATTTGGAGTCAACAATTACAATTTGTAATTCAACAATTACAAGTGAACCCACCACATCTGAATACTCCTTCAACTCTCTCTGCGAGCCTCTCTCTCTCCTTAAAGACCAGGGTATTCACAAGCATGGAGCAGGAATGTATTGCACAGATGGCCAACCTCTCAGACTCAATCAGAATTGTCCTGAGAATCAAAGGAGAGAAAACCTACAGAAGTTATGAAGTATTTATTAGTCATTTTTGGATGGTGGTAGGAAGTTCTGAAGATTTGCTTACCCACCAAAATACATCCGCAGGCCTTCTTATATTTTGAGACATGGTCTCACTAAGTTGTTTAGGGCCTCCTTAATTTGCTTGAGGCTGGCTTTGAACTTAAGATCATCCTACCTCAGCCTCCTGAGTCCCAGAGTAACAGCAACCACACCCAGCCTGAGAACAATGTTCTAAACTGCTCCTCAAGTCGAATACCCTTTATGTATAGTTTGCTACATGAATTTCCTTGGTTACTATTTTGGCTGTGCTCATGGTAACCCAACCCTTGGCCTCCACAAAATCCCTTCCCCTGTACTATCCATCCCTAACTTCTTTTTTATCTTCTCTCTCCTTTTGTGTGTGTTTGTGAAGGGACCCTGGATATTAATTAATTACTTTATTTGTATATTTACTGTACCAGAGTGTAATGGTTATTTTGAATTACCAAATTGATTAGATTAAGAGATGCAGAGGATTAAGAGGCTTATGCATCTATCAATGAGGATGTGTCTAGACAGGATTGGCATGTGGGATAGCCAACAGAAATGGAGACCTCCTTAAGCATGGTCAGCACCATCCAATAAGACGATGGCTTGGATAGAATGAAATTGGAAGAACAAGGAAAGCAGCAGCAGATGCAAGCTGATTCCTCTTGAACAGTTCCTGATGGCTGCTGTGATTGAATGTCTGACTCTTGCTTCTTCGTTCTTCCAAAGCAGGTTCTGCCAGTGATTCTCCAAAAGCCTTTGGTCTACTACGAGGGGACCACCCTGATTTCTTTTATTCTGGGGATTCAGCTTCTTGGACTGTGTAGATACTTTGTTTTTCCAGTTCTCCAGCCTATAGACTGCCATTGTGGATGATCCAGCTTCTGGTGTGAAAGTCAACCTAATAAGTTCCCTTCTTATAACCATACTTCCTGTTGATTCTATTCCTCTCAAGAACCATAATGCACTGGGATTGAGCCCAAACTGCTTAATCACTGAGCCACATCCTCAGCATTTTTTTTCCACACAATGTCTCCTAAATTGCTTAGGGTCTAGCTAAATTGCTGAGGCTGGCTTTGAACTTGCAATCCTCCAGCCTCAGCCTCCTCCAAGGCTATCTCTCTCTCTCTCTCTCTCCCTCTTTTCTCTCTTTCTCTCCTTGGAGACCAGGTAGTAAGATGTAGGCCATGGCAACCAGTAATGGGATTTTAAAAATTGTTTTAGACCTGTCTATCAAAAAAATCAATCAAACACTGACATCCAAGATGATTGAATTTTCCCTTCAGCAGGAATGTACTCATGAGATCCTATCTCCACTAACTTCCACACCATGTGCTTCAGGTCAAGAGGATCCCAGAAGAGTAGAAATCATCAGGCAAGGGGACTCTGAAGACTCTTCCTCCTCTGAGAGTCTGCAGCTATGGAGAAGTATTTCCCAGGCTGTGTGAGCGAGACCTGGGATTGTGGAGATGATGCTCCAGGGCCACAGGCACTACCGGCCCTCATGGAAGCAGATCTTAGGCCCTGGTCTCTGCCTTTTTATCCTAGGCTGGGCTTCCTTTCTTGGAATCACCAGGACTTTAACCATGAAACACTTTTAAAACCCTGTGGGTTTCTTGGCTCTGACTGCCCCCTCCATGGATCCGGATTGCACAGCACTTTGAAAAGAGGCACAGAGCTGCCTGGCTGCCCAGGCCCAGGCCTCTGACCCAGCAGGAGCTGCAGGCCCCACTAGGGAGAACCAGATGCCTCTAAGAAACTAGGCAGACCAGTGCCCATGCTCTTTCTAGCATCGTGCTGTGCGGATGCCAAGAGCCCCTGCCTGAGGTTTCCACTCCCATGCAGAGACTTTAGATTTTAAGGCTCTGGACTCCTGACTGCCTGCCTTTGGCTTGAGAGCACTGGCAACTCTGCAAACATGCTGCAATGGGTGATCCTCTGAGAAGAAACGATGTTAAACAATTCTCAGATTAGTAATCAAGTGAGAAGTTTATGCCTTCTTGAAATTTCATAAAATTTTCTGTCCCTTGTATAATAAAATTATAGAAACAATTGTTTTTCACTTGTGTGTTTGATTTGGAGATTGGGAAATGAAAGGCAGGTTGGCTGGATGCCAGTATGGGCCCTGCGCAGGTATCTTTTCTTTGCTGGACAAGGGATGGATGCTGGGGTCCCCTTGCACAGGGGGCACACAGGGTTCCCCGTTGCCTGTTGATCCTGTATGATCAATGTTAATTACAATTATTCTTAAACTCATTCCACCTCTGTAATTGTTCTGGGGCCAAACATTTACAGGGCTTAATCCCAGAGTTGTCTGAACATTTGAACTTCTATAGTGAATTGCAAAAGTCTTACTTTTACACTTTTGATACACCACAAGGAGATGTTCTACTTTGTCAGATTCAAAAAGAATATTTCAAGGAAAGGCAAAACAGCTAAGCAAAGTATATTCCCAGAGAAACTGATGCCCAGATCAGTTGTAGAGATGTTCATGTGTCTTCAAGGAAGTACCTCAATTTTCTTTCAGCATATAGGTTTTTAAAAATTTTTATCTATTTTCATTTATTTTATTTTTTAAGAGAGAGAATTTTTAATATTTATTTTTTAGTTTTCAGTGGACACAACATCTTTATTTTATTTTTATGTAGTGCTGAGGATCGAACCCAGTGCCCTGTGCATGCCAGGGGAGCGCGCTACCACTTGAGCCACATCCCCAGCCCATATCTATTTTTATTTTTTTAAGTGTTGAACAATATAAACACAATCAGGAAGAATCAGAAATGAAGGACAGTCCCTAATTTAATACTTTATTTCATGCACAACTTTTTCAGCATCAATTGCAAAATACATTATTGAAATATGAAATATTGGTGCATTTGAAATATCCCTTGAATTCAGACACTGGCAGTTCTCTATAATACAACTTGCAAACAGTCACTAATAGGATTAGGAGTAGAGGTCTACAGGTTTTTCCCGTTCCTCTTCAATATTTTGAAAAAGATTGAGAGTAATCAGCCATGCTTCTTTTAATTTTTCATAGAATTCACTGATGAAACTACTATGCCCAGAGCTTTCACTTATTAGGATTTAATTTTCCCTAGTGGTGGACACTGAACCCAGGAAGGGCCTCCAGAAAATGCTCTATACCATTCAGCTACATCCCCAGCCTCACCTTGTGTTTGATTGCCGATTTAATATCAGTCAAGCTGTAGATTTGTTCTGGTGTTCTTGTTGATTCAGTCTTGCTAGTCTTTGTTAATGTCAGCATTCATTCAAGCTGATAGGATTAAGACATGTCAATGATTAAGAGGCTTCTGGGAGTGTCAATGAAGGTGTGATTGGCATGTGGGATAGCAATTGAAATGGAGACCCTCCCTAAAGTTGGGCATCGTCCTCCAAAAGGATGGTAGCTTGGATAGAATAAAAGGTGGAAGAACAAGGCAGCAGCAGCAGATGCAAGTGCTCATCTTCTTGATTGCTGATGCCATCACTTGAGGATATCAGATTCTTGCTTCTTCACTCCTCCAAAGTGGACTCTGGCAGGGATTGTCCAGGGAGTTTCCAGAAGCCTTCTGTTCAGACTAGGAGAACACTGTTGATCTCTTTTCTTTCCAGGACTTCAGCCGCTTGTGCAGCTACTGGTTCCTCCAGCTCTACAGCCTGCAAATGGCCATTGGGGACTATTCAGCTTCTGGTCAAGTAAGCCAATCTAATCATCCCCTTTTTATAATCAGACGTCCTGTTGAATCTCTTCCTCTTGAGAACCCTGTCTAATATACCTTCCTGGTCACTGTTTCTGCTTCATCCCATCAATTTTGGTTATCTATATATTTTCTTCTATTCCTTGTGCTTTTTTTTCTTGATCACAATATTATTTTAAATGTTGTGTTTTTTTTTGCTTTCCACAATTTTGTGAATTTTCACTTCCCATTTTTATTATGAATTTCTAGCATCATCCTATTGGGTGTTTAGAAGATACTGACTGGAAAATAGTTTAAAAAAATCTCCAGTATGAGCCATAAATACACTTAATGAGGGATTATGGCCTCATTTACTTCAAAAAGCCCCAAGTCCTCCTATTATCATATTAGGAATTCATTTATCAAGTTATGAATTAGATGGAGTAGGGAATGAAGTGATAGGTCAATCAAGATTATAGTACCAACTCTGAAAAACAAAACTCATTTCCCAGTTTTAAATTGCTTATTCACAAGTACTCTACCACACAGGCAGAGTTCAGGAATGAAAAGGGTTACAAACAAATCATTTTGTGATTATCTAAACATTGTGCTGAAAACCCTGATAAAGCCAGAAGTAAAATGTCTGTTTTTCAGTGTGTTGCGTGGAGCAAGTCTTCCTATTACAGAGACTAACAAATAATTGTTGTTGCTGTTAATCTCATCAATTGGGCTTTCTGATAAAATTTCATTTCAGGATTAAAGCAAACACCACCCAGATTCCCAGTCTGTGGTTAGAAACTCCCTGGAGGCCAGAGAAGTTTTAGAACACCAAATCTGCTGCCTGCTGAGTCCCACATACTTGGTGGTACCTTGTGTAAGGCCCCAAACACCATGGAACAGCACTTTCTCTTCTATGTGTCACAAGCTTGGAACTCTATAGACCAGGCACCAGGACTCCAGAGGCCTCTGATCCTGAGCTCAACATTTCCTGGGGCCCAGTTGCTGCCCTTCTACCTCCAGCCACAAGTTATCACCCATGACAGCCAAGACTTGCACTGCAATCTGCATTGTACACCCCAAGGGCTTCTTCTCTGGCATTGATCATGGAAAGATGACTTTCCAAAAGCACATGGCACCTTGCACCAGGACACAGAGATTCCTGTACTGGACTGAGCTTCTGCAACCCTGAAGAAGCTGCAGGCACCCCCAGGAAAGTCGGGGGTCTCAAAGGTGCCCTCTGGGGCTCCTTGTGTTCCAGGTGCAAGTGTGGGGGAAGGTCTTGAGCCCAAGACCTCTGGTGGTGGTGACCCTTGTAAAGAGTGCTCTTCTCCCTGCCAGGAGACCAGCCAAGGCTGCTGGGAGTGGATCCCGGCACTTCTGTGCAAGATTCCCTGAGGCTGCTTGAGTCTGCAACCTCTGGGACCCAAGAGTGCTGAGATTTCTGCTGCAACCATTTTTGGAGGAGTGTTTTGTTAGGAATACCTAGAAGTAAAGCTTGGATTTCCTACTCCACCATGGAGACTTCAGAGCTGGTGTTTTATTCTGTTTTCTCAATAAATTTTTGCCAAAATGTGAAATTTTTACGTGTAGTGTACTCCTGTTTGGGGATGCTGGGTGGTGAGACACCATGCCCAGATCTAAGGGGGTCAAGTCTGGATCTAAGGGTGCCCTCCCTGATTGTTCTTGCTCTGCTTATCAGCAGGGTGGACTGGCAGCATCTTCTCAATAGAAGTGGGTAGCCAGGGCACTGGTGGATTGGGTGTTCTACAAGCAGGGCATCTCTAAGCAGATACACAGCAGTCTTGAGTACCCAGACGGGAAATGATCTTCCTGTGGTACCCTGCTATCTATTTCCCCAAGGCTATTTCTGGGGTGCCCTGATACCACCTTGCAGTTCACTAAATCCCACCTCTGCCTGTCTTCCTTTCAAACCCACCTACAACCTTCTTCTTCTTGGGACTCAGAGTCTGCCCAGGGAGTTAGGATTCAAAAGAGTCAAGAAGCCAAAGTAGAAGATCAAGTCCAGCCAGGGGAGGGCAGGCAAGCTTCCCAGACTGGATCATAGCTGCCACTACACACCTTACTGCACTCACTGCAAGGCCTTACAACAGACGCCAGCAGCTACACCTCCAAACTCTGGACCTTGGTATTCACCCATTGGCATAGATCTTCCAGAAGACTCCACCCAGAGGGTCCTGCTTCCAGGAGGCCTCCAAGGAACTTCCCCAAGGGAGGCCTTCTTGGACCCTACTTTTCCTAGTGTTTTTAAAATTTGAACTTGAAATCATGGGACTTTGGTTTTTGACAACCTTACAAGATGTATCTCCAGTACTTTTTAGTTCTTGTTTTGAGACTTGATCTAATGAAGTTGCTAAATCATCTCTTGAATTTTTTTTTTTCATACCAGGATTGAACTTAGGGGTACTCAACCACTGAGCCATATATCCAGCCCTTTTTCATATTTTATTTAGAGGCAGGGTCTCACTTAGTTGTGTAGCACCTCACCTTTGCTGTTGCTGGCTTAGAACTCCCAATCCTCCTTTCTCAGCCTTCCCAGCCATTGGAGTTACAGGTGTGTGTCACCCTACCCGCCTTATCTTGAATTTGTAATCCTCTTATGTCAGCCTTCTAGGTCACTGAGATTATAAGCCTGTACTGTCCTTACCCACATGGCAGGATTTATTTATTTTTCTAATTTAAAGACTGATTGATTAGATTTTTGTCTGCCTTTTTTCAGTAGAATGAATGACCCAGACCCTAAGCTGATACAAGGCAGAGAAGAAGTTAAACCTCTTTCTTCACACTGTCTGGATTTAAACTTAAACAAACTAGAATAAAATCTAATCACAGAAGTTGCATTAGGTAAGTTCCTCAGAATCAGACATTGAGTCAAAGATTTATATGCAAATACTTTATGAAAGACACATTGCTAGAGTAATGGACAGGAGTTGGGGGAGTAGAACATGAACAGAGAAGAAAGCAAGCAAAGGTGAAATTTTCAGTGAAGTTCCAACTTCAATCTGACGCCTAAGGTTGTTTGGGGGTGTTAGTTTCTTACTACTGCAATTTGTCCTGCTTCCACATGGAGTGTTGGGCTTCCTGGTTATGGATCAGTCAGCCACTAACTAGTGGACAATCCTGGGTGGAGGGAATCTATGTTCCAATATCTATCTGCTCTTCACAAGTCCTGGAGATGAAACAGCATGAGTAATCCAACAAGAGTCCTCTGGAAGCAAAGCCTTGACAGTCTACTACAGGAAGGTAGTCCAATTAGAGGGGTCGTTCCTGGATACATTTCGGCATAATCATCTTTTCTTGACCAAGATCCTGAAAGTCAAAAGCATATCAATAGATGATGTAAAACTGAAGTACAGTTTGTTTCTATATCTTCATTTTCCATTGACAGAAACTTCCTCAAGTCTGTGATTTTCTCACATTTCCTTTAATTTCAGGGACCATAGGAGAGAGGTCTCAGGAGGAATCAAATATTCCTTAGACTTCTTAGATTCCAGACAGTAAAAAAATGTTTCCTTTATATAAGCCACAAATTCTGTGGTATTTTGTTATAGCATCCCTAACAAACTAATACACATGTCTATCCAAACTATTATGTCCTTAGTTTCTCATTCCTTTTTTTTTTTTTTTTCTGAAAGAGAGAGTGAGAGAGGGGAGAGAGAGAGAGAGAGAGAGAGAGAGAGAGAGAGAGAGAGAGAGAGAGAATTTTTAATATTTATTTTTTAGTTCTCGGCAGACACAACATCTTTGTTGGTATGTGGTGCTGAGGATCGAACCCGGGCCGCACGCATGCCAGGCGAGCGCGCTACCGCTGAGCCACATCTCCAGCCCAGTTTCTCATTCCAATATCCATTCCTGGGTCTATATGAGGAGATGACTATCTGGCAGAATAACAATCTGTCCTCTGCTCAGTGTTTTGTTCTTACTGAGTTAGGCATTTCAGATACAAACTCCAGAATGGAATGGTATAGTTTGTCCAGGAGGAAACATTAAATAGACTTTCATTCCACATTCCCTGGTACTGTGTTCTCAGCGGTCAGGAAATTATTCTCAAGTCTATAGCATTGAGACCATAGTCATATCAGCATGATGACCAGATGCACTAAAACTAGGATCCAAGTGCATTTATTTTCAGAGCATTAGTAAAGGCTGGGTTGGAGGCCAGTTCTATAAGTGCTACTTAGGAATACTAAGTAAACAGAAGTCAAACAATCTCTGTCATGTCTATCATTCTGAAAAATAAATCTAGAAAATCAAACTCATACATCTCTTTATAACTGCCTTCCAAAGGAAACAATTTCTTTGATGATTTTTATTCGAATAGTAAGTTCAACAAATAAATCCAGAGGCCAAATAAAACTTTTCTAAATAGAAATAGAAAACTGAGTTAAAATATTAGAACAGAGGAAACTGAATGGCTATGTGCATCTATTTTTGAAATCCTAGTAAATGTCCCTGAAGTACAGAGTACTTCACCTTCTCTATTGGAACCTCACAGAAACATGAGAAATAAACATGGAAAGTAACTGAAGGTCAGAGAACTCACTAGGTATCTTGCCTTGGACCAAAATAATAAATGAATAGAACAGAAAAGCATAGAAAGTTTTAGAGCAGTTCTTACATGTACGCATCTAATGAAAATATTCAGAAAACTAAAAGGCAATTTAGATTCTGGTTGATAATATTGCAACAATCAAGAACACCATATTTAATTCACTATTTTAACAAAAATATAGCTCGTTATTCAGTAAAACCTTAAGTTGTATTCCTCAAAATTTATTAACAATAATCAAATACAAGAAGCCAAAGGCAGGAACAGAAGCAAATTTACTAAAGACAGGTCACTCTTGAGAATATGCAAAGACAAAGAGCTGGAGTCCGCACTTTAGATTCACAGGTGATTTAGCTTTTTTTTTTTTTTTTGATCTCTTCAGGGAATTAGAATGAGAAATTCACCAAGCAATTCTTTCCCATTATTTATTCAGCCAGAAAAAAAAAGTCCAGCAATCTACAGATAGTAGAAGGTCTATCTGAGTTGGAGGTACATATCAAGGTAGGAAAACACCCTAACTGTGATGGTCATGGTCTATGTCAATTTGGATAGGCTGTATTCACCAGTTATGGCATCACACATCAATCTACTTTTGCTGTGGAGGTATTTTGTAGGGATGATTAAAACCCATGATCAATTGACTTTAAGTTTAGGAGATTATTCTAGATGAACTGGGTGGACCTGATTCAGTAACTGAAAGAGCAGAACTGACTACCCTGAGGAAGAAATCTCACCTGGGGACAGCAGTTTGCGTGCCTGCAAAAAGTTGCAGCCTACCCTTCCGGATGGGCTATTGTGTTGATTTCAGAAATGATGACCAGGCATCCACAAAACTCTCAGCCAATTCATATACACAATTGGTTCTCCATGTCTGTGTATTCGGCATCTAAGGATTCAAATAACCACAGTTAAAAAATAGTTAGGAAATAAAATTGTCTTTACTACACACATATTGGCATTTCTCTTGTCATTATTCCTCCCCAAATCCAGTGTTACAACTACTTACATAGCAGATACATTGTGTTAGGTATTATGAGTAATCTAGAGGTTTTTCAGATGTTTTTTAGAGTATATATGAGGATGTATATAGGTAATATGGAAATATCTACAATATTTTATATTAGAGACTTGTGCATCCATAAATTTTGGTATTCATTGGGGTGGGGGACTAGAGCCAATCCGCTGCAGATACCAAGGAACAAACTATATGTAAATGAATATGTACAAGTATGTGTGTATGCATATGTATATATATGTTATCTATAAATCATATATACATAAACATGCATGTATATAGATATATAGGACCCTCCTGGTTCTGCTTCATTACTTGAATTCTGTATACTAATTATTTGAACAATGAGTTTTCAAAATAATTGTTAACTAAGTGAAAAGTTATTAGCTAGGTAACTGACAGTGAAAAACAGAACTCAGAGCTATCACACAGTTAAAAATTGTTTTAATACTTATTAAAATTAGAAGAAATTAAGTTGTAATAATAATTATTAAAACCAAACAGAGATCCCGAGGACCTAGTAATGACTTTACTAGAGGACTAGTTGACTAGAGGACTAGTTGACTGATTCCAGTGTTTCTGAGTATACACTGTGAAACTAACTCACAGGAAATGAAAAAAACTGAATTGCCGTTAGTTGCTGCTGACTGGAGTGAAGAAGCTGGGACAGATGATGCTCATGTGAAGGACAGGCGGACAGGTAGGAAGCTCAAAGGGGGATGGCCGCACTGTCTCCTACAGGCTTCCGATTTCCTTCTAGTGCTCCCAGTATTGGACCCTAAAAAAACAATGCAGATGGCAAAAATAAAGTGCAGAATCCCTGTCCCAGAAGAGCAAGATAGTTTAGAATATAGAGGGCCTGGTTTCCCACTGAAGACAAGAGCTTAATTGTTGGAACAGAGTTCGGTATTTCTCAGAACATATACTTTTGGCAAAATAGCTTCCCAAAGTGAAAAAAAACAACAAAAAGCATACAATTGGATATTTCTGTAGCTTACCATTTCCTGAGTTTCCTATTTTACTAGATAGAATTAAGCTCCTTCTTTTTTAAAAAGTGGGTACTTAGGGTGTCGGAGGTGTAGCTCAGCTACAGAGCACTTGCCTAGCACGAGAGAGGCCCTGGGTTCGATCCTCAGCACCACCTAAAAATAAATAAAACAAAGGTATTGTGTCCAACTACAACTCAAAAATAAATTTAAAAAAATATGTAGGCACTTAAACCCTCTTCTGCTTACCAATTCACTTCACATTCAAGACCTTGTAAATGAATTTTCATTGTGATCCATCCACTTAAATATCAACAATAATCTGTCTAATTGCCAAAATATTTTTTAATAATACTCAGTGAAGCCAATTACATTCTTTGAATATGGGTCAGAACTAAAGAAGGATTAACTGCAGGCTACTTAAGAGTTAGTATTCTCCTTGTATAGGGAAATGTACTGGTGGGAATAGAAATCAACACAATTTAAAGTGCTAGATATTAGAAAGAAATAAATGATAAAATTTGGACACCAACTCAGCATGAAGATAAGAATAAGAGGGAAGTTGGGATCACAACAAAGGTTGGTTTTATGCTTGTTAATTTTGTTGGTTGGTTTTAAACAAAACTTGAGAAAGATAATAACAAATTTGGCAACAGGTCACTCCATTTGGTTCTCAAGTATTGATTGTGCAAATGTGTCTCTTGTGCTCTCACCTTAAAGAACAGCCCGAAGTTTCTTGAAAATGGCATGTGTGTGGCTGGGGTCGTGGCTCAGCGGTAGAACACTCTCCTATCATGTGTCAGGCCCTGGGTTCGATCCTCAGCACCACATATAAATAAATAAAATAAAGATTTAAAAACTAATTTAAAAAATAAATAAAATGGAATGTGCCATTCATAATTCTATGCCTTTTCACAAGCTATGCCTTTTTCCTGGAATGCTTTTATTTCTTTACCTTTCCATGAATGACTTATTAGAACTCAGTCTCAATTCAGACTAGTATGAATTTAATATATAGGCATACTTCAGAGGTATTGTGGGTTGCTCCAGATCACTACAATGAAGCATATAGTGCAATAAATTAACACACACAATTCTTTGGTTTCCCAGTGCATATTAAAGTTTTCTTTCACAGTGCATATAAAAGTTATGAGTCTGTTATGTGTGTAATAGCATTATGTCTAAAAGCCAGTACACGTACCTTAATTTAAAAATTCTTTATTGGTAAAAAGGCTAATCATCATCCCAGCTAATCAACTTCTTGATGCAGGGCTGCTATAAACCTTCAATCTGTAAAAAATAAAATAAAATATCTCAAAAATGCAGTAAAGCAAAGTGCAATAAAATGAGATCTGCTTGTATAAAGGAATGACGAATAAGCAAGGTCACCTGCATCGTGGAATGGATGCCATAAACACACTTGGTGTACAGCTTTGAAGTTCCAAATTTCTGGCCTGATAGAAAGTAAGAAATACATGCCATTATAATACAGATTGGAATAAACTACGTGATAAACCAATGAATGGTATTATCCACATAAAAGGGAAACCACAAACTGAAAGATGTATTTTTTCGGAATGTTTAGGTTGCAAGAAAAAAATTCATTACTTAAACTAGCTCAAATGACAAGGCAACATTTTTACTAACAAATGTAAAATCCAAAAAAGAATAGGTTTCTGATCAGTCATGATCTAGTGGTTCAACAATGTCATTCAGAGTCTAGTTTCTCTTAATTTCCCCTGTGCTTTCTGCTTAAGCCTAAATTTACATCCTTTTCAGATATAAGAAAGCAGTAGCAACTGTAGAAGGATTATGTTGGATAATGAAGCTGCTTTTCTGAGAAACCTCTAAAAAATATTTACTAGAATCTTAGTCACCTGCCTGTTCATCAATCAATCTCTATGGCCCAAAGTATCAAATGTGTCTTTTGGTTTAAATTATTCAAGAGATGTTATGAAAGACAGGTGTAGACTACATGAGGAAGGAGTTGAGAAAAAGAATAGAACAATCCAAAGGCTAGAGAGGCTAAGGCAGGAGGATCACAAGTTCAAAGTCAGCCCCTGCAACTTAGTACGGCCTTAAACAACTTGGCAAAAACCTGTCTCAAAATAAAAAATAAAACAAGGGGCTAGGGATGTAGCTCAGTGGCTAAGGGTCCCTCAGTTCAATCCCTGGTGCCAATTTGGAAAAACAACAACAACAAACAAACCAAAAATGGTGGAATTGATTTTGCATTAGCAGTTTTTACTCTTTTTTTCACAAAAAACCCAAGTTTGATTCTATAAATTTTAACATTTAAAATATTGTGGCATCTAGTCAATGTGCCTTTCTTGTGGGATTCTTAGCTAATAGAGAAAACTATTAATAATGCCTACTTATTTCATAACACAGTATAACTTATTACATTTTTAAAAAAGGTCAAATCAGGAAACAGTTAATCTTGAATGTGGAAAAATTCTGAATTTGACATTCTGTGTTGTCTTTCCCATTAATGGTTAAGATTTACATTCTATTGAACTGTCACATGTGACGTTGTATAGTAATAAACCCTTCACCTGGATAGGCTGCACTGTAGATAGACCACTGGCACAGGAAGAGAAATCGGAGGAAAGAGGAAAAGCAGCAGCTGTTCTTCAGTGGCATTAAATTGCAATTATTCATGTGAAACTGGACACGACTAGTAGGTAATAAATGGATTTTTTATACATTATGCATTTAAGACTTGTCATTAAAAATTAATTGCCCTGATTTCACAGTGTTCACTAATAAATAATTTTGTATAATGAAGTACATATATGAAGATATACAAGGAAAAGGGAGGGAAGTCAAGTACTGAAAACAGCATTTTGAGTTATTTTCCTTAAGCACTATTCAAGTATAATACTAAATACATAAATTTCATCAGACTCATTCTTCAATTTTATTATATACATATTATGATCTTGCATCTTATGATAAAAATAATGTATCAAAATTTGTGATTCATAGAACATGTTAAAATTATCATAATGCTATACATACCTTCATCTGGGATACCTGTGGATCTCCATCTTACCTTTTGAAGAGTTCAGATTAGCTCCCCTGCCATTGATATTATATATTTAAGATTGGTCTGTCTCTTTGCAGCTTTGTACATTCTAGTGGAAATCTTTTTATCAGAGGTTTTGTAAAAGTTCTGTATCTCAATCCTTTATCTCTTTCATTTTGTTCTTCACTGATACAGTCATAGAGGGGTAGTCATGCTTTGAATCTAAGTAGAAGTATATCCATTGGCATATCAATTGTATAACAAGAAGACAACAGTAAATGGTATGGCATCAAAAACATTAATGAAGCAAATTATTTCTGATAGTGTTCACCTACACCTCATGAAACACTGCCCAGATAAACATACTGGGATGTCTAGGATGTTGTATGAGGTTATGACAAGCTAATATTGTGAAAACTGACTGAAACTTCATAGATTTTCTATCACTAAAAAAAAAAATCACATTATTTCACATACATTCTGTTTTAGTCTATATTTACTCATTTGCATTTCCGGACACAACATAAATGTGGAAGCTAGCTTAAGCTGAATTTCTAGTCTTTTAGAGGACAAACATATCACTATGGGTCATAAATGACCTACATCAAGATCACATAATATAGGAGGTATATAAAAAAAACTTCAAAAATTTATTTATAATTAAATTTAATTTACCAAAGGGAAATTTCATCAGTGAACCAACCTCTTACTAAGCTAACACTCCTGTCCATTTCTTGGTGTTTTTGATTGTGTTTATAATCACAAAAATTGCTAACTTTACATCTTTCATCTTTCATTTTCTTTGAGTTTTACTTACCCGTAGACTCTTGAAGTTTGAAAGCCGCTCAGCACAGGGATTCTTAGCAAGTGTTTAGGGACCAATTGCTCCCTGAGCACTCCAGACAGCTCCTCCTCAGTATGTGATCACAGTGTGTGTGCGCACCATGTGAACTTACAGACCTGGGCAACATGGGGGAGATCCCCCCAGGAAGTAAGCAAGTTGCTTCCTCCAGGCAAAGCACACCATCCCATTTACAGATAATGATCATAGAAATTAGAAACCTTTGTATGGGTTGTTTATGGTCACATAACTAGTGGTAGATACAGAATTTAGGAAGTAAAACTCTTTACCTCTTATGAGTTTCAAGTGAACTTGACTCTTTAGAAAAGCATCTGTTAGGCCAGACTCCAGCGTTGTCAGTTGCAGCATGCTGTGTATAAGAAATTCAACTGAATTTTATGGAGATTGTGAGAATAAGGTGGCTAACAACATAGATACTACTTGTGAAACATAATCCTATTACATTATTACATAAAATGATCCTTGGTTTACCCAGACCTTAAAATTTAGAACTTGTTATTTTGCTTGAAATAAATATATTCTGGTCTCTTTACTTAGTTCCACATGGTAAAATGAATCCTTTAATTCACAGATATTTTTTAATTAAAAATGCTTGTGCCCTCTGGTTATAATATCACAACCATGAGCAAAGTCATCTAAATGAATGAGGGGAAGATTACCCCCTTAAAGTCAAGCGCTCTGGTTTAACACATTTTTCTAAAGATATTGGGTTTGGCAGCTCCTGGTATTTCCAAGGGAGACACTGCAAAGAGTTTTGTAAGATTATATTTTTCTGAACAAAAACTTAGTTTGGGAACATAGGCACAAAAGGTGGAACTTCATAAAGGTATTCCCTCCCTCTACCTGATAACATTGGTGCCATGGAAGAGTATTATTTGAGCCATAGCTGTCAAGAATATTGAAAATGAAGTCTGATTTATAAGATTTTGGTCTATTTATTTTATTTCATACTTCTTTATTCTATACTTTAATTTAGTTTTCTCTTGAAAAATATTCCAGGCACTATGAATTTGTGTTTTAGGTCAATATGTATTTATTGTTTTATGCTATTGGCCATTACGCCTCAAATCTAAACAGGTCTCAACAGATATCTTTTCAATTCCCAATAAAACCTATCTGTCCAGACTTTACTTTAATTACAGATACCTGAAAAAAAAAGAAGAAAAGAATAGAAAAAAACACCCCAGCCTTAACAGCAAGTTCTTTCATTCAGATTTACACCTTTACCTACTGAAGTGATATATGTTGTCTATATGATATATGTTGTCTATATCTTTTATTTAAACTATACCAGGGAAAATTTGAACAAACAATGAGTACAATTTCCAAGCTGTTGAGCACTAGGAAATTTTCCCTTCAGATTTTAAGTTTGATTTGACTTCGAATTTGAAAGCCGGAAAGGGGAGGAACTTTGTGGATATTGAAAGGAGTGTGTGGGTAGTGGCTGCCACAGAGGCCCATACAGGCCTCTATTAGGACTGGTCAATTTGTCAATGGGCAACACGATCAATACCAGATTAACATGTTATCTAGTTAGAAGAGTGACAAAGTTGAAAGAACATCCACAAATGCTGCTATCTGTATAAACTACTTTTTCTGGGAAAAAAAAAGGAAAATGAGACATTCAAGAGAGATTCGACAATTGCATAAGCCCAAATAACCAAAATCTCTCAGGTTTTATTGCTATATCCCTGGTGGTCCAAAAAGCAGGGAAGCTATAAGAAGGATCATGATTTTAAAAAATGAGAAAACTGGGGGACCCACCTGTGCTCACTTGGGGAGTAATATCATAATGGCGGTAAGTCATTTTGAGAGTCAGTTTTAATCATCTAATCCCTGCCTTCCATAACTCCCTGTAACAGACAAACCCTGATTGTAGCCTCAGGCCTCCCCATTCTTGGGAATTTTAGAGGACCAAGTCATTCAGGGGAAACTTCTATTGTCCCTGGCCATTGGATGTAGAACTGACTCACAGTCACCAATCTCAAATTCTATGGGTCCCAGCACAAGTTTTGGGCTCCTACTAAGTCTTTCTAAGTTTACATGGATGCGTCCCAATTAGAGAAAAGATCTGGGCCACATGGGGACTGCCCAGGTAGTGTTCCTAACCTCTCTTTGGTAGGGGATCTGTCTAGGCTATTGCCTTGAGTTCTACTATGTAGATTGCCCAGCCATCTGTCATGGTGCTCTGGCTCCTTGGGAAAATGAAAGTCCTCTGCTTCCAACCAGTGCGACTTGTCCTCCTGTGTCCTGCCCTAATTCTGCATGACCAGGAAAAGGTCTGTTTTATTCAGCTTTTTCACTGCTATGACTAAAAGTACCTGACAAGAACAATTTTAGAGGAGAAAAATTTTGTTGAGGGGGGGGGCTCACCATTTCAGAGGTCTTAGTCCATAGACAGCAGGCTCCATTCTTGCAGACTCACGATGAGGCTTAACATCATGGTGGAAGAGTGTGGTGGGGGGGAGGTGGATCACACGATGATCAGGAAGCTGAGAGAGATTCCACTGTGCAGGATATAAAATATATATCCCAAACACATGCCCCCAACGGCCCATCCCCTCTAGCTACACCCTACCTGCTTTCAGTAATCACTCAGTTAATACCATCACTTATTGATTTAAGACCCTCAGAACCCAATAATTTCTCCTCTAAACCTTCTTGCATAGACTCACACATGAGCTTTTGGGGGACACCAAACATCCCAAACAAACGGGGTCCTCAGTGAAGAAGCAACCTCCCAGGGAACATCCCCAGTGACCCCTGTCCTCCAGCCATGCCCCACCTGACAATAGTTACCACCCAGTCAGTCCAGCAAACAGGATGGACTGATTACCATACAGCTGTTATAATCTGGTTCACTTCTAAATATGTTTCACTTCTAAATATTGATGCATTAACATAGGATCTTTCCAAAGATGTCTCACACCATAACAGTATGTCTTACTAAATATCCTATTCCAATTTCAATGATTATTTGGAGTGAGCCAATTAGAGGAAGCACTCTACTGCCCTGGTCCTTCTACAGGCACACACACGAGATATTAGAGAAAACTGCAAACTAAAAAAGAAACTTTTTTTTTAAACTGGTCTTTTTCTCTTGAAAATTTAAAGAAAATTTCACCAAGGGACCTTTCAAGTTTTTGCCAATTTTCCAATCACATCCTTCTTAACCAATGCACCCATACTAGGATCTCACTTTGTACCCGGATGTCAATTCTCTTTCATTTCCCTCAATCTGGAGCAATATCTTTCTCTCCTTGACCTTCCTGATTTTAACATGAAGAGTTTAGGACATTCATTTTGTAGAATGTTTCTCAGTCTGGTTTTGTTTGATATTTCTTCTGATGAGAACCTCATTATGCATTTTGGATGAAATTATCACAGAAGAGAGCTGCTATTCTTCTCGCTGCCTCCTATCAGATAGTACATGAGCAAATTGGTCTCAATATTCATGACATTACTTTTGACCACTTGACAAAAATGGCTCCTGCCAAAGTTGTTCTTTCTAATGCTTTACTCTGGAATTAATAATTTGATTGCGTGGACAAAATTCAGGGCCATTCAAATCTCCCATTCTTCATCCCACATTCTATTCAGCACTTACTTAACTATTATTGCTATCATGGATAAGGAGTGGTGATTTTTCAATTGCTTCAATTCTTCTATCTTTATTATACATTCAACTATAAAATACTTTCTATTTCCATTTGGTTATTCCTATTAGTTCAATGGTTTATTTTAATGTGAATATATTCACATGAGTATTTCTTTTGATGCACAAATTATTCCACATGTGGACACCAGGAACTCATCAGGTTTTTGACATTTTTCATCTATCTTATATTACTTCCTTCGTTTATGGCACAGAAAGATGCTATAATTACTCTTTTATCTTTTACATTCTTTTTCTTTTCTTTTTTTTCTTTTTTTTTTTTTGCTTAGCTCTAGGTTAGCCATTTCTCTATGAAGATTTGAATGTTTATAGTGAGAGTAGTGTTTAGAAATCAAAGTCTGGATACTAGGGTATTTTCACTATGCTGGGGTGTTGCTATTTGGCTTCTGCCTTTTATCTGCATCTTTGATTAAATGTCTTATTGCATTTCACTCAAGTTCATGTCCACTCAGGCCTCCCTTATTGCCATACTTCCATTGACTTCTCTATCAGTAAGACCCTAGCCTAACATCTTCAATATATTTGCTTCTGTGCTCAATCCCTTTATGTTGCCAATGTCCCAGCTTACTACACTTCCTTGACCTCCCAATTGCCACCATCATCCATGGAAAGGCCATTGTCACTGGTACTGGCCAATGTCAAGAAAGGAGCAAAATGTTGAGAGCAGGGATAAGGAAGGAAGAAAAGAAGGAAAGAAAGAAGTAAGGAAAATGAACACTGATGGAATTGTCTTCATTTGGCCTTCATTTCAATTGCAGCATATCTTGTATTTTGTAATACACGTCTAAAATTACTATGAATTTGTGCCCTTGTAGATCATTCTTCTGTTATAAAATTGCTGATGTTTCAGCTTAGAATTATTATTTGGTTCATCTCACAAATTTTAGCATGATTGGGTCCTATCGAGTCCACTAAAACTGATAATTGGAGGGAGGGGAAACAATATGTTCATTGTACTACAACGTGGACAAATAGCTGTGTTGAAATGATACCCACTGTGAGTGGCAGCTCTACCAAAATCCCACAGTGGGAGTCTGTGTATTCAAAGCAAGGAGGGAAGGAGTTGACAAGAGATCTGCTTCCATTAGAAAAGGAATGTGTCCCTCTTCTCAGCCTTCATTGCCTTTCTCCTAATTAATTCCAATGATATCCTGAAGGGTGTCCTTGTATTAATTTTCAAAAAACTGCATTGCATAAAAAAATCAATGGTAGAATACAATTTCTTAAGAAACAAATGACAACATCTGACACTGGTCTCCTTAAATTAATAGGATATACTCACTCTTTTAATAATTCACAAACTGTTTATTAAGCATACACTAAATTCTAAATACTTTGAAGCATGGGCTTCAAAATCAATCAAATGACATATCTCCCATAAAATCTCAGTGTATCTTGATGAGCCATTTCAAACTAACATATCAGTGATAAAATACACATGTCTCCTGGGTCAAGAATGATGAGAAAAAATAAAAAAGCAAGAAGAAGGGAAAAGACAGAGATGATAGGCAAGGCACACTAACAGACTAGAGCCCAGGAAAACAGCAGAGAGGCACTGTCAAGCCTAAGGTCACAATGAGCAACACGTATACTAGAGGCTCAAGCCAGGAGCCACTACAGGGAAGGTAAAGTCAAGGACTAAGGGTTGGGGAATGGGGCGCAGTAAAGTAGACAGAGCAAGGGAAGAAAGCAGGTAGTGCAAGCCAGGGAACAAAGGCTCCAGGCCCAGGACAACCACTAAATATAAGGATTCAGTGTGTGGAACCAAGAATCCAAGGAGATCAAGAGAAAAAAGAAGAGGCACTGAAGGGGGCCCAAACCAAAAGTTTGAGATCATGGGAGAGGAACAGGATCTTCCTGAAGGGCAGCTGGGGCTCAAGCAAAGAGCCAGGCCCTGGAAGTGGAGCAATGGGAGAAGACTAGAGCCTAACTTCAAGAAAACCTACAAGGCCAGGGAAAGAAGCAAGAGGAAAGGAGGTTGAAGAGGAAGGTAGGATAAAGGCCCAGATCCACTGTGGGGGAGGGGTAGGCTTGGGGACTAGGGTCCCTGCTGAGGAAGGGCAAAGGGATTAGACTTGGAGGACTAGGGCCGCTGCTGAAGGAGGGAAAGGGGAAGAGCTATGGTCCCCAAGAAAGCCCAAAGGGGCCAAGAGGTCAAGCCCACACTCCTGTCCAGACACGCATCCTCAAAAAGCGGTCAGGCAAAGGGGTCTTGAAGAGAGAGAGTCTAGGAGTGCCAAGAAGGGCAGGCACAGTGTGTGGATAGAGTGGGGGCAGAAGGAAAAACGTGGGGCTGGGACACAGGAAAGAGAACACTATAGGGAACTAGAGAAGGGCCCAGGCAAGAACAGAGCAAGGAAGGGCCAGGTAGAGCAGGCGGGCAGCACCAGGACAGGGAAGAATACAAAAACCAAGGGGACAGGGGAGACAGACAACCAAGAGCCGTGCTTTCAAAGCCAATGGGCACGCTGAGCCCCAAGGGCCAGCAGAAGCTCAAGCAAGGAGCGAAAATAGAGAAGTCTCAAAAAAGGTTAAAGGCTAGAGAAGAAGGCTCAGGGGTGTGAACATGGAAAAAGAAGGGAAGAAGATTTTGCCAAAATGGGTAGAGGGGCTCCAGGCGGAGGTATACACGGAAGGTGTCAGGGTTAAGGGTGGACTACGTGGGGACCACGGAAAGCAAGAGGACAGGAGAGGGGTAGGTCTACATCCCTTAAGGCCCACTGGCCCAGAAGAGAATCACTAGACAGGGACCTGGAACAAGGGGCCTGGCAAGGGACGGGGGCCTGGAGGAGGGCAACCGGAGGGCTCCATGCGGGGTAAGGGTGCCCTGCGGGAGGAGAGGGGGTGAGAGCCAGCACCCAAGCAAGGAGCCCAGGACAGGGACAGACAGACCCGAAGCAGGACAAGGAACCTAAGCCACCTACCCACCAACCAACACATTGAACCACCCAACTACGGACCTCTTCGCAAGCATCGGGAACCCAGGGAAGGGGAGGAAGGGGAGGCCAGAGGATGAGGAAACAGAAGGATGAGGAGACAGCCAAAGGAGGGCACGGTGTGTGCAGAGAGACTGGGTCCCAAACACGGCTGTGGGGAGAGCCCGGACCCAATCGAAGAGCCCAGGCGAGGGGCAAGCAGGGGAGGGGGGTGGTTGCGGGCAGCGCAAGGATCCACAGAGCACCAGGGGAACAGAGGGGAGGCGCAGGAGGGGGCCCAAGCAAGGGGCCTGAGATCCTGGGACAGGGACAGGGTCCTCCAGAAGAGCAGCCTGGGCTCAAGCGAGGAGCCAGGCCCTGGAAAGGGAGACCAAGTGTGAGGGCCCGGCCGGACTCAAGGACTCCAGGGAAAGGACAGGGGCCTGGGAGGGAAGGGCGCGGCGGCCATGGCACCGGGGGAGGTAGGCTCAAGGCACAGGTCCACTGCCGGGGGTGGGCTGGGGGGGCGGGGCGGGCCGGGCTTCGGGAGCAGGGCGCTGAGCCGAGGGAGGGCAATGGGACCAGGCATGGGGCAGGCCGACCTTGTCCCCTAGGGAGCCTGGAGGGGCCAGGAGGTCTAGCCCACTGCCTCGGAGCAGGGGAGCATCCTGGCCAAGGGGTCAGGCAAAGGGGTCTGGCAGGGGCAGGGACAGTGGGGGACGCGGTGGGGGCTGAGGGGCGTGGGGCGGAGGGGCGGGGGGAGGGGGGGCGTGGGGGCGGGGGGGGAGGGGGGGCGTGGGGGCGGGGGGGGGGGGCGGGGGGGCCGGGACCCAAGCAAGGAGCCCAGGCTAGGGACCTAGATGGGGACCCCCGGCAAGGGCAAAGCAGGGAAGGCCCAGGGCGGGCAGGCGGGAGGCACCAGGACCGGGCAGTGCACGCGAGCCAAGGGGAGCAGGGAGGTGGGCCAAGCAGGGCCCCGTTTTCAAAGCCCAGGGTCGCGCTGAGCCTCAAGGGACAGCACAGGCTCAAGCCAGGAGCCAGGCCGGGGACGGCAGAGCCGGGGGCTAAGGGCTGGAGCAGGTTGGCTCAGGGGTGTGGACAGGGCAGGGGAGGGGAGGGAGGTGGTGCCAACAGGGGGAGGGGGGCTCGAGGCCCAGGTCTACGGCCGGGTGTCAAGGTTCAGGCTGTGGGACCCGGGGCCCAGGCGAGGGGCGGGCCTGTTTCCCTTAAGGCGCCCTGGCCCAGATGAGAATCACCGGACAGGGACCTGGCACAGGGGGCCTGGCAAGGGACGGGGGCCTGGAGGAGGGCGACGGGAGGGCTCGGCGCGGGGTCACGGTGCGTGCGCAGAGGGGGTGAGAGCCAGGACCCAAGCAAGGAGCCCAGGCAGGGGCCGGACCCGAAGGAGGACGACGAACCCAAGCCACCCACCCACCACCGACCGACGGACGGACGGACCGACCGACCCACCGCCGCGCGCTAGGGGAAGGCAGGGAAGGGGAGGAAGGGGGCGGCGCGAGGGACACCGAGGGGAGCGCGCTAGGGGGCCCTAGCAAGGGGCCCCCCCGGCTGGGACACGACGCCACGCCACGCCACGCGACACGAGGAACCCCCTCAGGGGCTCAGGGGACTGGAGCGCGAAGGGTCGGGCTTGGCGAGGGCTGGGTTGGGGTAGGGGGCGGGGGTAGGAAGGGCACGGAGCAGGGGAAATCGGCGCAAGGCCCACGTCCACTGCCAGGTGTCAGGCTTCGGGCAGCAAGGGGGCCGGGCGAGGGCCAGGGCTGTGTTTCCTATAGGGAGCCTGTGGGGCGCACAGGCCAGCCAAGGCCACTCCGCTGCCCGCGGGGAGTGGTTCCTCGCAAAGGGACTGAGAGCCAAAGGAGGGCACGGTGTGTGCGGAGACACTGGGTCCCAAGCCGGGGTGTGGGGAGAGCCCGGACCCAATCGAGGAGCCCAGGCGAGGGGCAAGCAGGGGAGGGGTGGTTGCGGGCAGCGCAAGGATCCACAGAGCACCAGGGGAACAGAGGGGAGGCGCAGGAGGGGGCCCAAGCAAGGGGCCTGAGATCCTGGGACAGGGACAGGGTCCTCCAGAAGAGCAGCCTGGGCTCAAGCGAGGAGCCAGGCCCTGGAAAGGGAGACCACGTGTGAGGGCCCGGCCGGACTCAAGGACTCCAGGGAAAGGACAGGGGCCTGGGAGGGAAGGGCGCGGCGGCCATGGCACCGGGGGAGGTAGGCTCAAGGCACAGGTCCACTGCCAGGGGTGGGCTGGGGGGGTGCGGGGCGGGCCAGGCTTCGGGAGCAGGGCGCTGGGCCGAGGGAGGGCAATGGGACCAGGCATGGGGCAGGCCGACCTTGTCCCCTAGGGAGCCTGGAGGGGCCAGGAGGTCTAGCCCACTGCCTCGGAGCAGGGGAGCATCCTGGCCAAGGGGTCAGGCAAAGGGGTCTGGCAGGGGCAGGGACAGTGGGGGACGCGGTGGGGGCTGAGGGGCGTGGGGCGGAGGGGCGGGGGGAGGGGGGGCGTGGGGGCCGGGACCCAAGCAAGGAGCCCAGGCTAGGGACCTAGATGGGGACCCCCGGCAAGGGCAAAGCAGGGAAGGCCCAGGGCGGGCAGGCGGGAGGCACCAGGACCGGGCAGTGCACGCGAGCCAAGGGGAGCAGGGAGGTGGGCCAAGCAGGGGCCCCGTTTTCAAAGCCCAGGGTCGCGCTGAGCCTCAAGGGACAGCACAGGCTCAAGCCAGGAGCCAGGCCGGGGAGGGCTGGAGCAGGTTGGCTCAGGGGTGTGGACAGGGCAGGGGAGGGGAGGGGAGGGGAGGGAGGTGGTGCCAACAGGGGGAGGGGGGCTCGAGGCCCAGGTCTACGGCCGGGTGTCAAGGTTCAGGCTGTGGGACCCGGGGCCCAGGCGAGGGGCGGGCCTGTTTCCCTTAAGGCGCCCTGGCCCAGATGAGAATCACCGGACAGGGACCTGGCACAGGGGGCCTGGCAAGGGACGGGGGCCTGGAGGAGGGCGACGGGAGGGCTCGGCGCGGGGTCACGGTGCGTGCGCAGAGGGGGTGAGAGCCAGGACCCAAGCAAGGAGCCCAGGCAGGGGCCGGACCCGAAGGAGGACGACGAACCCAAGCCACCCACCCACCACCGACCGACGGACCGACCGACATACCGAGGGACCGACTGACCGACCGACCGCCGCGCGCTAGGGAAGGCAGGGAAGGGGAGGAAGGGGGCGGCGCGAGGGACACCGAGGGGAGCGCGCTAGGGGGCCCTAGCAAGGGGCCCCCCGGCTGGGACACGACGCCACGCCACGCGACACGAGGAACCCCCTCAGGG